>NW_010224058.1:10104-27277 GCF_000690775.1 Eurypyga helias
CAACACGTCACCACAAAGCACGCCTCCTGCATGCAATCCCACCTTCCTGTGTGGCACACAGCTTCATTCCCATCTTTCTCACCTCTCCAAAACTCACAGCAGGACAGTTTGCTCCCTTGTAACACTTCCTGTTTGCTGCACACTTCATGTCAACCTTCACACAGACCCCAGTAAGGCAAACTAAGTCCTTAGGGCAGCGTTCTGGTGATTACTATGCTCCTGAAGCTTTCCCTGCTTTAAACTCCGAGCTACCTGATTCCATGCACTTGTTTTCCTGGGACAAATTACAGGTTGTCAGCAACCTTACAGCACACTTCCCCTCACCTATAATGTCAACCACGTGGAGTTTCAGGTTCTGCCGCAGTGTATTCAGAGCTGCCGAGAGGGAACCCTGAGACGGTGACATCTTCAGGTTCTGTTTCACATCATTGGAAAGGGACAACCACAGCTTCCCAAAGGCTTCTGTAGTCATTTCCATTGGCCTACAAACAAGTTCATCACAGGGCTTAGCAAAGTGAGATGCATTATTCAGAACATATTCAGTCTCTATAAAAAAAAAATCTGGAAGGAACTGGACAATAGAGCAATAAGCAAATACAGATTAAACAAACCCCTCCTCTTCCCAGCTTAACATTTTGAAAAAGTTTCTATTCTGTCCTCTTGATTTCTAAATTTAAAAACAACATACATTATTCTACGTAAATGGAAGACCAAAGTGAACGGCCTTGAGAAACCTGCCCCCTGAAAGAGGTGACACGAGTTCAACGAGAGGTAAGCTTTGCTGTGGTGAACCAGGTGGATTTCACTGTAAAAGAGAAAAGCCACCTGGAAAAAGAACATTCGCTTTTGTAACTCTGAAATTCAACGCAGTGTTCAGAAATGAAAAGAAGGAGCTTTCTTCTTCCCCTGCGAAAGCTGTCAGCCTTCTCCCAGAACGCAGAGGGCCCCACTCGAGTCACTTGTTTGACACGTTTGTATTACGCTGTATTTTAAACCAGCCCTTCTCCTCCCTCCGTCGGGGTGGCCTCCTCACAAAAGCGTTTGGCAGTTCAAGCCTATTCTACCCTGCAGCTACTGTCAGTATTCCCACAGGATTTGTACTTTTTCCGGGAGGTTTTCCCCTTTTTTGTAAGTGTATAAATAACCATTTACTATCTTTAACAGTCACCTCAATTGGATAAAAATCAGATGCTCAAGATGAAGCCTTATGTTTTCATAATCAATACCCAAACCACCCTGCCCTTCTCTTACACTCGTGTGAGTACGCGCACTTTTAAAAAACTGTGGCTTCTTTTAGTTACCTGATGAAGTCCAACAACGACAGAGCAACCGAAAATTCAAGGCGCGTTTCCACCTCCGACTGGTACTTAACAGAGCCAGGAAGAACTCCCTGTGTACAGATTTTGTCCATCCACACGCGTTTCTGACAACGTTCCACGCTTTGAGCTTCAATTACAGGAAACTGGTAGGTGGGACTCTCCAGCATCTAGGTGAGTTGTGAAAAGCAATGCAGAATGAGAGTCTGGCTGTCAAGGTGGGCAAGTGGCTAAGACTATAAAACCGTGTGAGTTCCTTCTATTTCAATTGATTTTTCTTGGACTGTTTGGCAAGTGAGCAGCACTACCACTCCTCAGCTCTCAGCGAGGATAAACCAATCGTTAACAGCTACGGAAGTTCGGTGAGGATTAACATACTGGAGGGATTTATCTCTTTCTGCCAATTGGTTTCCCTCCCTCCTCCACATGCAACATACCCCAAGCTATGTGCTAAAAGCAAGAAATTGAGAAATCACCCCGAATCGATGCCACAGCAGCTCTGATTCAAGCCAGGAATGGGAAGGAAGGAGACTTCATAACCAATTAGCAGTTCCGTGATTAAGTCCCAAAAAAAAAAAACCCATTCTGCTTAATTCTCTTTATCCACTTAGCACCTGAGTCTCTCCGAGGTTTCATAATCCTGTGTTACTGTCAGCAAAATCCATGGATAGTCATGCCAACGGGCAATTCCTAAAGAGCTTTCCAATGATTTAAGTGGTTTCGGTCAAGACAGTCACATGCTTTTACCAGCCACAGTTAAATCCCAGATGTCAAAAAGCAAACTGACCGACTCCCCTCCCCCATCAACTGAGTGCAGGAGAATCGGAATGAAACGTGACTGATGCTTAGTATTGGTACTTCTTTCATGGCCCTTCAGGATGGGTGTTTTAAGGAAATGCTTTGGGAAAAGGGCAGGGCTATCACATTAACCCAAACATTGCACACTTCAATGCAAGCGAAAAGCAAGAAGTTCCAAGCAAATTTGAAATATAATGGAAACGGAGTCTCTCACCTGAAAATGCTCTGTTTCTTCAAACACTAAGTTCACAGCATTCAGTGCAGAAGTGGCTTTGTTTGAAAGAAAAACGGTGAGCAACAGAGAATCACCTGTCCACACCTTGCAGAAATACAGCGCTAGGGCCTCGCTCTGACAAAGTTCCGCTACTTCAGAGTGAGCGAGATCTTCTAGCTCTTCCGGTAAGGAAGGGACCAACGGGGTTTGCCTGGCGCTGTCGCGTCGAGCACTTGAAGAAGGCTGAAAAATCTCAATATTGCTATCGGCAAACAAAGACGACTGCGAGAGCCTGCTACCTGAAAGTCTGTCATCCAGCCCAGGTTTTTTTGGGGACTGAGGTGTTTCAAATGCTAAATTATCCTCTAAAACATCTGAAGAACAGAGGGAGGTTTTCTGTAACATTGGGTGTGTATTTCCCTCACAGTCTTCCGCGTTAGGATCAAGTAAGGGACCAAACTCTGAAGCAGCACTATTCTGGAAGTCTAACACCTCCTCACTATTCTGAGTTTCATTTATCTTTGATTTTCTTTTGAACTTCTGGGTAGCTGTGTCTGTCTTCCCCATCTGAAAAGGAAAAAAAAGGAAAAAAAGCAGGTGGGGAGGTTTCTAGCAACCAGCTGTGTAACAGCATGGAACGGAGTGAGCGAGGACAACAATGACCAAGGGATCGGGTCAGACGACAAATAAAAACAGACTCTTATGGTGCCAGTCTTGAAAAGATTACCAGATTGTGAGGTCTTTAATGTTCCACACATTACCGTCCATAAATTAAAAGTGGTCTTGACACAGGGCGACAAACTGTAAGCCTTACGGCCAAATGAAGGCTAAGAGGTCTGCAAAGTTGGGCCAAGGAACAACTGTTAGGGAAAACGGACTAAAACTTGAAGCGCAACGCGTAAGCTTCAAATGGAAGTTTCTAGTCAGTGAATCAGCTCTGCTCCAGAGGTTGCTGCACCAAGTAGTATCCAACCCATTTCATGTTCCTAACAAATTATCAGAGTACAACAGTAATTTTCAACAGTTTTTCAATGACTCGGGGAGTTTCACCTTGTTTTACCACATGAATTCGATCCCCACTTGCACATAAACATATGCAATTGTAAATAAGGTAATGTATCAACTTTAAACTGGGAAGTCTCCAAAGAATTCCTTACCAGACTGACACCGGCACTGGATCCCAGCCCAATGAACAAAGTCGATGCCAACTGCTGCTTCTCTTGGTCTTCTGCAGAGAGGCCGGCGTCTTGGTCAGACCGCAGCGCGGGAGGCTCACCCACCTGTCCTGCTAACAAGCTCCCGCAAGAAACAGCTGGTGGCTCCTTTCCTTCCCCTACTTTGTTCTCTTTCTTGGGAAGATAGCCCTCTTTTCCCCACAGCTTGCGTACCCCCTCAAGCTTCAGAGTATTTGTCCTAAAAAGGCAAACGAAAAAGCAGGGTCAACCGTGTGCACGTCACGCCCACAGAAACACAGCAACACGCTAAGCACCACTCACAGCTTCGGTACTCCGACATCCACGGCGAGGAGTGGAGTATCAACGAGCACTTTTGCATCTGCACAGAGTTCGGTGTCAGCAACAGCATCCACTGCTCTAACACACCCCACAAATGCAAGCTCGGTCCAGGCTGTATAGTCCTAAGTGCAGACACCCGCAGCCAGCAGCAGGCTCTGCCTGCCAACTCCCTCCAGTTTCAGATTACATTTATAACCTACTGGAATTATTTTTTAAAAGTGAATACAAGGCATATGGAATCTACCTTTCTCCCCAGGAGAAATATTCTGGGACTCTCTAAATATACTTATTTATCTAACTATACTTAAAGTATGGTGCTGATTCCTTAAAAAATAAGTTAGAGACTGAAAATTTGCGGAGACCTAGAACACATGGTTATTTCTTATGAGAAATTTTGATGTTTTCAGGCAGCCTGAGCTCCAGCAGAAGTTAACTCAACAGACACAGGCTAAATGCTGCAAGCCTCACCCAAATCTTCTTACACAAACTGGTCAAAGAATCTGAAAAAGCTTCCAAAGTTTCCTACATAGGAATTTACCAGTGTAAATGGAGTTATTAGTTTGTATGAAATGACGGACATGGAATTTATTTGTAATGTTCTAAAACTTAAAGTGTCTTACACTCACTTTTCTCTAAAAAAGCTTCCTTCAAAGGCACATTAAGCCCATAAGAAGTAAGCATAGCCTGTAGGAATAACAAGGGAGACAGAGGAAGGAAGTACTTAATCATGTAATCATCAGGTAACCCTGTCCCAGTTTCACTGCTTTAGCTATCACTTCATCTGCAGTTGGTGAAGAAAAGGGGGAAAGAACAGTCTAACTGCATTAGCTTTTTTCCTAGACGCTGTCTGAATTTCTTCTCAGAGGAGAGAGGTGTCCAGGTCCAACTGCACCCTGTTCAGCTGCGTGTAAAGCAGCAAAGGCACAACACTGACAAGAGCAGAAGCTGAAATGTGCTTCATCGCAAAACACCAAGTAACTCACTCTTTATGCCCTGTCTCAGCACTGTTACCAGACGTATCAGAACCAAAAGATAAACCAGTGGGGGACTGTCTGCCGGTGACACCAGATGAGGACACGCTTGAAGTAAACGACAATCCATAAGGTTCAAAATTCAGAGCTGCAAGACACAAAGTTACAATGAGGCATAAAAAGGTAAGAAGGAAATCAGTTTTCTGAAAACAGACATGCTGTGGCGCATGAAATGAAGCGGAAACAGCGACTTCAGAGTAGCACTAAACATCTGCCGATGCTTAGCATTTGTAGACAGAAGCACTGTACTGGATCAAAGCTCTGATGTGAGCTTTGCCATTTGCCCGTGAGCCTAAATAACACTTGGGAGTCCATAGTTACGCCCATATATCACAAGCTGCTTTCCAATGTGCTTGCCACCTCGGGTGACAAATCATTTTCTCCAAGATTTGCCAATCAGGGCTCAGAACCAGCCTCTTTATCTGTGCTTTACAGATCAAAATGCATTTTGAATAGTTTCTAAGAACTGTTTTGGACATAAAGAGCCATTGCTATGTACGAAGCAGCACAGACTCTCCTCTGCAGCCCTGGAACCATCAAAGGGTGCAGCAAAAAAACCCAGTCTTACACTTCCTTCTTCCCAAAGGGAAGCAGCAGGGCAAAGCTGTTGGGCACCTGGGATGAGAGAAATCTCCTGATGAAGGAGGAGGCAGTGCTACGGAAGCGTCCTGTCCCATGAAGGAGCAAGAAGGAACAGAGATCCAAGGGGCTTTGTGATAAACAGCATCCACAAAGATATTCAAACACTCCCAACCCATGAGTTTAGTTATCTATAAACAAAAGAATTTCAATAAACTCAGGAACCTTCTAGGTTATTTCTACCTCACCTATAACTTACCTCCTACAACATTTATGAACCAGTGGGAAATGCTAACCAGTGCCTGGCATTACTGAGAAAAACAAGCAATTCCTAACCTGGTTCCTACAACGGCTTCCCGGCAGAATCCTAAGAGCCCGGCAGAACCCTAAGAGCCCGGCAGGCACCAGAGCGCTAAATGGATGCTCTTCAGCAGCAAAGATCAGTAATTTCATTCCCAGCACCTCACTATGAAGCACTGTTAGGAGCTCAATCTGACATACAGTAGATGGTGTCCCTCATGGGACTTTCCATGCATGGAAAAAATACTCAGTTTCAACATGTTTGACCGTGTTCGACATTTCTCCACCAAAATTCTGAACTTTATCGCAGTTTTAAAGTGGAGGCTGTAGATGTGATACTCTCAATTTATAATTACCTCAGAAAGTCTTAAATTCTGCCAAGCTACACATGCAAGCAAATAGACAATATTATTCATTGCATGCATTAACCTGTAGTCACAATCTTCTCTAAAAAAAAAAAAAAAAACACCACATTTAATTGCAGATAAATCCTCATACAAGACTCATTCTTGTAATTCCTAAACAGTAAAGCAAAGCTGAGGAGTGTTTTAGAAAACATTTCCAGCCTCAGATCAGAGGGCTGGAGCACCTCTCCTGTCATGAAAGGCTGCGGGAATTGCGCTTGTTCAGCCTGGAGAAGAGCAGGCTCCAGGGAGACCTTATAGCCCCTTCCAGTGCCTGAAGGGGCTACAAGGAAGCTGGGGGGGGACTTTTTACAAGGGCCTGTAGTGACAGGACAAGGGGTGACGGGTTTAAATTGAAAGTGGGGAGGTTTAGATTAGATATCAGGAAGAAATTCTTCCTGGAGAGGGTGAGGAGGCACTGGGACAGGTTGCCCAGAGAAGCTGTGGATGCCCCATCCCTGGAAGTGTCCAAGGCCAGGCTGGATGAGGCTTGGAGCAACCTGGTCTAGTGGAGGGTGTCCCTGCCCATGGCAGGGGGCAGGGGGTTGGAACTAGATGATCTTTAAGGTCCCTTCCAACTCAAACCATTCTGTGATTCTAAGATTTTCAGAGTGAATCATTCAGAAATGTCTAAAATAAATCCTTATCCAACTGGCTATAATAAAGTAAACCAGTATTTCTATGGGGGGAAAAAAAAAAGTAAACAAAATGAATGCACTAGAGATAAAGTTTTGTGTATTTTTAAATAAATAAAAGCACTCTTACCTGTAGCTACACTAGGTAAGCAAAGTAAGATTTGTGTCATGAAATAAGTCCACGATGGTTATTACCGCAATCTACACTTCCACAGCCAAGACTAAGTGCTCAGTAGAGTAAAGGTAGGAACCCTTTTGCTTCCATTTTAATAATCCCCATAAATTTCAAATCCTACAGACCAGCAGAGACTACAGTTAAACAAACATTCTCATCTGCACAGCAGCCACCTACCATAAATGAACGACTTACACCAGCCAGAGAGATGTGGAACTACATCTCCTCTGAACTTAGCTAGGACTACAGGCGTATTGAGATGACCTTACTTTAAGAAATAATATTAGCTGTACACTTAACTTGTTTGTTAATACTACCAGGTCATTTCCCAACTATTTAATAAATGCAGTAAACTAACAGTCACCTTTTTCCTGAGAAAGCTTCTCCTCTTGTCTCTGGTGATGAGGTTTATAAGGTGCTGCACCACGACCGAGTCCCTCAGCCACAAACCCGTCCAGAAAAGATAAGGAAGCGTCTACCTACACAGAATTAAGAAAAGTGAGAAAACAAGGAAAAAATTTTCTACACATGAGCCTGCTGTTACCAGAAGAACATTGTGTCTTATCAGCAAATCAGGGACTTCTGTCACCTCTCCCCTATCTACTCTGTATTAACAGAAATTGTTCAGCAAGTATGCTGAAACAGACTTCAAGCTAGCGACTTGTAACTTAAACTCTTCTGCTATTGTGGGTTTTTTTTGTCTAAACAAGAAAAAAAAAAAAGGGGGGAATAAAAGGCAGAGTGGAGTTTCCCCCAAACTGTTGATCCGACCTTTGTATGAAAATACTGAATTAAAAAAACAAACTCAAAAACCTCAGCAATACCAATACTATTTTCCATCATTTGTTATGGGTATTTCAGTTTCAGGATCACTAGTTTCTGAATAGGAGGCAAGCCCTTTGAATTAAAAAGCAGTACCGTGACACCAAAGCAGGCCCGACTTGTCTTTAAGACAAAAGGCAACGAAAAAAATAAATCAGCGGATGATTCATCTCCAGTCAGAACTGTCAATCATCATTCACCTTGAAACCAGTTTTTAACCAAAATACTCAACCCTCGAGGTTGAACTGAGGCAAGAGGTTGAGGAAGAACACACAGGGCTTACCACCAGGTCATTGCAACTAGCATCAAAGGGAAGCAAGTTTTTCATCAGTGCTTTGTCTTCAGACAGACGCTTCAGCTCAAAGGCAGACTGTCTCAGGCAGGTATCTAGGGAGGTGCTGAATTCCTGGATTAGTCTGTCAACTGTTTTGGAAGAGGGGGCGCGTGACGCGATCTTGGTGACGGCAGCCATTATCCAGACTTTAGTTTCAGAAGTAACACAAGTCTTCTTCAGCAGGCTGTGCAGCTTTGTCAGAATGACCTCCGGGTCAACATCCGTGACAAGGCTGGAATATTCCCCCAACACCTACCCTCAAAGAACAGACGAGACACGCATTTAGTCACGCACAGCGGCGCCTCCCGTTCTGAAATTAGAACGTAGCACTAAGTAACATCACAACAAAATCCACCTCACGGTCAAGAAACTATTCTTTACAGATGTTCCAAAGCATTTATCATTCGGTGTTTTAAATGTCACAGGCTTGAAATGACCTGTTTTACCTCCAACTTTTAGCTTCTTAAAAAGCAAGCAGCTGTCTCGAGAGGAAAGCTAAACACGGCAATGTTTACAGGCAGACAAAACGTGGTTTGCTCATACTGCAACCTCTTCCTTGGGTGGAAGCAGAAGCTTAGCCAGGTAACAGACAAATACCAGCACAGCACTTGGTCAGTGGCCTGCAGGGCTAAATATGCGTCTCACAACCACATCTGGCCTAATCCTGATGAAGTCAGAAAGGTTCTCAGCAGGCAGCCTCATGGGGCTGCTAAGCCATTCCAATAGCCACCTGCCTTCAAGGGACCAAGTCAGCTTTTCCACAAATTACAAGCTAAGCAGTCCTTGGGCACAAAAAGAGGTCACTAAAACCAGATTTCAGCATATTATCTTGACTTCAAGTTAAACCAGAGTATTCATGACTAGAAATAAAAGTTTTAAATATTTATTACAAACAGCACCACCTTTGGCAGTTTCCTTATATATGTGTATTCTATTCTGACCATGTGTTTACCTTACCCAACTCATAACTTGAAGGAATTTCTGTGGATACAGTGCTCCTTCCTCTTCAAGTAAGGCTAGGTAAGACTGTACTGCATACACCCGTAGCTGATAGTCTTCTTTTCCATCATCAAACCCTAGACAGAAAACAGTACACACTTTGCTGAAACACAAGTAACACCTCCCACCAAACACCTCAAAGTGCATTATAATAAAAAAAAAAAAAGCCAGATGATGAAGGAACACGTCTAATTGTTCAGAGCATTTTGAGGAGTTACTCACCCTCAGCCAACAGCCTCAGAAAGTTGTTTGGGATATCAGGATGCACAACATCACCTCCAACAGAAAACACAGAGTTCATTGTTTGCATGAACCACTCATTGCCAGGAGCATATGTGTCCAGGTGTTAAGGAACAGAGTGCTAAGGCCTAACTTTCTCTTTAGTGTGATTCCTAAGGAAACACTTTCCACAAATCAGCTACCCACCTCGCTCTCCCCGGTAAACTGGGGGTCTGACGGTCAAATATCAGCTCAATCTAACCGAAGAGGAAATATTCCTCTATCTTTCATAAAGTGCTTCCTGTGAAGTTCAGGAAGCCAGGTTGGGAAGTCATAAGTTACTGCCCCGTGGGAAAAGCCTGTGCCATAACTCAACAGCTATCCATCACGTGCAATTTGGTGGCTCATCAATCAATGCATCCCAAACTGTGCATGAAGAAGTGCCTGCAAGAGCGTAAGTAGACTTCACACAGTAGGAACAGACATGTTCATGCAAGGATTTAGCACCGGAAACCTGTCCTACTGTACTTTAAGTTCACACTTGTTCTGTGCTAGTTTCCAGCATCCCCTTTGGAGTTTGTTTACCCAACATCACTTGATCAATGACAAAGCAGCTGTTCTTTTCAGCAGTGTTTTGCTTGATTTACTGAGGAAAAAAAAAAAAATTCTGAATTCCTCCACAGAAAGCAACACTGCTTTTTTTATATATTTAAAGTTGGATCAGCCTTTGCTAACTTCGGAAGCTAGCTCCTGCCTTCCCTCAAATAAATCCTGAAAACGCACACTTACTGAATGGAAATTTCCAACAGTATGGGAACATTAATATTATTGTCTTGTTCTTCCAGAGGGCATGACACCACTGCTTTTGTTTTGAACACTAGTCCCCGTTCCCAGCAGTGTACACAAAGGATGGTAAGGTTATGAACAGCTTACAACTCAAATTATCAGACAAGAGCACATATAGAAACTCAGGCAATGGCAAGTCTAACAGCAACGTCCACCACGTGCCAAATCATCACTCCCATCTTTATGGCACAGTTAAAGAATCTTTTCTTCAGTTCTGTGGGAGTGTGTTATTCTTAAAATCCATACACCAACCAAGAGTCCTCTGATAGGAAGATCACTCCCACAATTACAGCACAGCACTCAGCGTAGCGCTGAGGCACCTGTCTCCGTGCAGGGGTGTAAGACTTCAAAGTTTTAATCCAAAACCACAAGGTTCTAATGCTAAACTCCAAAGCCAAAATGAAGTATTTTGAGTGTCATTACTTTCTTTCAGTGAAACACAAGAAACACTGTGGCCATCTCTGTATGCACCTCCATCTGCCTTTTTTTTTTTTTTTTTTTTTTTTGCAATCCAAAGAGTGGAAAGCACAGCCGTAACTCCCAAAGGTCATGAAAGATACTCTGAAAGGTACAGATGGTACATGTGCCGGAGCTCTGAACTCCCACGTTTCAGAAAAATAAAAGGATATTTCTCAGCTAGTTCTGCTATTTTGCCAACTAACTTGATGATAGTATATTCTTCTTTGCTTTCTTTTAAGTAGTCAAGCATCTTCTGAACTATGACAACTACATTCTGTCCATTTGTAATTCTGTAGAGAAGCTCTAAAGTCTGAAAGAGAAAGGAAAAAAAAGTATTCAACTGGCTCTGCTGACTCAGAAAAAAAAAAAAGGGAAGCAGGCAAACAAACACTTCAGTATGATGCCAAATCGAGCAACTCTATTTGGCAAGTCTTACATGAAATACACTGCTTATCTACATAGCCTGTCACACGGTTTGTAAAAAAAAACGAGTCACAACGCGCCTTTTCCGCTACTCATCTTGGAAAACCTCTCACCCATCCTAAAAATTAACTTAAGTCTTGATGTTTAAAAATTCACTGACCTCCCTTTTGATGATGGGATCTGGATGGTCCAGGCATTCAATTATTGTCATCTGGTGCTGAAGTGCCAGACTAGGATCCTGCTGGATGACATAGGTCAGAGCCTTTAAACCTAGAATATAAGCGATTCAAAGTGATATACGAGAGTGTATACTGCTATGAGCAAATTAAAAACACCTTCATGGAATCAGGAATCCTTACCTAAATATTTCAAATTAATTTTGGGTGACAAAACAAATTTTCCAATGCACTTGGCAGCCTTTTCAAGTAGTTCAGATTTGGGATAAATTGTATAAATTGTTTGGACACATTCAAACAAGATGGCTGCAGGGAGGGAAAGACACATAATTAATGTGTATTTAATACTTCTATAACAAATATTTAACAAGTAAACAAGTCCACTGCCTGTATCAAGAAACAGCAGTGCCGTCCCTCCCCCATCAAATCTAACCGTAGAGTACCTGCTGACATATGTAAAAGCAGGATGAAAGACTATCTCCTTCAGTATACACATATTTTTTATTAGCCTTTGTCATTGTGCCTACAGCTTCCTGTCCTTAAAAGTTCTTCCAAATTTGAAATCTTCTATAGTTGCTCAAGGGACTGGAACAGTCTTTAGAAAGTCAATGGGCAACTATAAAGGATTTGAGACCAAGTATTTTTCAGTAATTCATACGATTTCTTAGCTACTACCAACAGCCAAAATCATCCCAGGAACATTCTTATTAAAAAAAAGCAGCAACCAACCTTGTATAGCAGTTTGAGAACAAGCTCGAAGGAAACTGAACAACAAACAAGAAGTTAATGAACCCTTTGTGGCAGTGATTTGGGCCAACATTCGGACCAAGTTACTCTCCCTGAGTTAACTGGCACCTAAAAATCATGATGTAATTTTCAGTCGTTCTGGTAACTAAAGTTTTATAAGAAGCTTATCATATATGAACAGAAACTACATCCCTATGCCCCTGTATAAATTGTAATAAACTGCCCACTTTGGCCCCTTAAGTGATTAAAAGAAACGTATTGAACCCTCAGCAAGCACAAACTGTCTGTGTTGTACGGCGACACACCTCCCAACATCTCCTATGTTCCTGCCTAGAGAACAGAATGAACTGAATACACCCAACGTCTGACAGATGCTCCCCCATTTATTATTTACTACAAGAGAACGCCTCCCCAAAGCTCCCCTTTTTAGTGGAACTGAAGCTTACACGATGCTTGACAAAATATGTACCAAGCAGGCAGCAGACTTCTGCACCTTTGGTCCATGTTCCCTCTTTCCCCCAATCTGTGTTCTTTTAAAAAAGTCTCAATTTTCTTCCCATTCCCTTAGCACAGGTACCTTGGCAACAACTATGGGGCTTTACTTTAACAATAAATTAACAGGGGGTTAGGCTTTATTACAGTGAAACAGTTTGACACCATCTGGGTGTGTGAGGAGGTATTAAGACCTGGGCAGGGGAATGAAAAGAAAAATCCAAATAGAAAAGGCAAAGAAAAATCCAAGAAAAATCCCTGAGCAGGGAAAAGACTACCCAAGCATTCCTAATGCACAGAGGTGGATCACTAGGATTTTTCTTTTACCATTTATGTCAACTTAGGCAGTATTCAGTACAAGCTTTCATGAGGAAGCTGCCTTTCTATATTCCAGGCAAGGACAATGCAAACATAGTCCAGATGAATTCCCAGTAAATGTTTCACTGCAATGATAAAAAACGTGCTGTGCAGCAACATGTTATCACCTTCCAATCTGCTAGTTGGACACGTCAGAATACAGCTGTTGTTTACGAAGAATGTAATTAGCTTTTGAAAAAGTACTGCATAAGCATTTTAGCACAACTACTCACATAGTCTTTCCAAATACTGAGAAGTACCTAAAATAACCTCACCCACCGTATGTAACATTATGATTTATCTCTGCTCTTCTTAAAGACTCATCTAGAACATCATACATCAGTTCGCTCGTCCTGTTCAACAAGAAAGAAAACACTGAAAATTATTTGCAGCCCTAACAAGCACATAGACTTGTTTTGCCAAACAGCTCAAACACTAGTACTGACATTTGTAACACAAGTTATTCACATCCAAAGATTCTCTTTAACATGGAAGAGCTCTGTGGCATGTTTCTAAATAGCACCGAGCAAAGACGTCTGCAGCCTTCAGAAGGAACACTTACTACATCACATGAATAAAACCACTTCCATCCCTGCTTGGATAAAACATAGATGAGCAGGAAAATGATCACTGACAACTCAGTCCTCAGAAAATGATGCCACTTTTAAAAATATCTTTACTCTGGATTTTTACACAGTTGCTTGGTAATCTAGCAACGGAAGTCCCAACAAAAATATGTTTCAAGCATATTCCACAATAACCCATTTTTTAGCCAACCCAGAAGCTAAGAAACTAGTTTTGCAGTTTAAAAATTATCTGCTCACTGTATTGATTAGTAACCAGCATATAATAAGTTCAACACTGAAATCCTCTTCTAAAAAAAACCACCAAACCAGAAAGCTGTCTGAGGTACAGGTCTGACTGCATGCTTTGTACCTTCGAAGTATTAATTACGGAGAAAGAGCTCGTTACCTTGGATCATCTTTTCCTAACAGCCCCAGTATCCTTAAAAGCTGAATTTGTAACCACGGAGCTGGCACGCTGTGATAGTTGAAGTCGACAGGGAGCTTTCCTCCCACCACCTGCTTCAGGATGGCGACAAAACTCTCAGTCAAGTCCTTGTATCCAGCTGAGTTTTCCTACATCATGAAAAAGAAATACAATTCCAATGGTTTGATACAGCCCCTCAAAAGTAAAAATCATGCACAACTTGAGTAAGAAAAAACCTACGCTGATGGTTTCATTTCTTTAAATCAAACTTCTGCTCTCCTCCCCCAACATATGTGAGCCCTTCACTTCGAACCTATGCTGCTCTCTCGCGCAGCTGCAGAGGGCAGGAATGGAACCCGAGGGCAACAGTCCAGAAAAGTTTACAAGCAAATTTCAGCAAACCCTTTCACACCTCTAGCTAAGGATGACAACGATGCTGAGCACTCGGATCATGGAACAAACGGACCTGTCAAGCTAAATGGAGAGCTAGCAGAAACAAACCTAACACAGATATACATAAATGCATCAATTAACTTTCCCAACCATTATAAACAAGCTTTTCCTGCTAAACTTCTGTCCAGTACACTGTGTATTGAAAATGAATACATATACACATATATGTATTAAAAATACCTCTGAAGTTCAGGTGTGCTTCTAATTCTTTGCCTACCTTAATCATTTGAAGATAAATATGCAAGGAAGCAGCCATGACTCCAGCATCCCTGTCACATAAGGCTTTCCGGAACTTGTCATGAATATGCTGGACTTGGTTAGGAGCAATGAGATAGAATTTATATAAAGCTTGAACCGCTTTTCTTCGGATAATTTCCCTGAAGAGAAACGAGATTTACCCAAAACAAAATGAAGCTGTTTGTGTATTTCAAGTACTTGCCTTAAAGCAACTGTTACTCCTAGAGCAATGCAGAATTATGTGGCCAGCTCTCCATACATCACGACTTGGAGGAGAGATGAGAACCCGTCTTAGGTATCCGATAACAAATGACTTTGCAAACACCATCGAGGTGAGGAAGTGACATAGTAGGGCTCGATGCCAGGTTGACGATTCAAAAGACTGGACACCAAATAAGCAATGAAATTGGTCACTGCTAATCTGTTGTGGTCACATGTGCAGCTCCAAAAAAAAACCTGTCTGAGCCAGTTCATTCTGCAGTTCCCTTTGTAAAGAACACAACACTCACAATGTTATCCTCTGTGTATGGCTTATTATAAAGTAAGAATCAAACAATTCACAGGCATTGATATATTTTTATCAATAAAGTTTATAGAAAGAGCTTTATTTAAAAAAGTATCAATGAAGTACATCAAGGATCCTATTCTGTTTCTCCACTTACTCTACAAACACTTCTTAAACCACATATTTGTTCAAAGGACTCCAGCAGATAAATTCAGTTACATTCACCTATCAAAACCGGTTTTGAAAAAATTAATACCCATTCAATACTCAGTCAAGAGTGAAAAGGAGACAAGAATCCAAGAGAAAAACTAGGAGAGGGACAATTTCTGAAGGTAATGATCAGAAAGACCACCTCAGAGAAAAAAAAAATCCACCAGTTTACTAAAACTACCTACAAAATTAAGTCATTCAACCATATAAGGCCACCTAAAATTCTGTAAATTAATACGTACTTAGAATGCTGGAGCTTGTCTTCTATTAGGGGAAGAACAGCTGGAATCATCTCCCGTGGAAAGATCTGGCTGACAACGGTTAATGCCATGCACACCTCCACTAGATTAGTGCTCTGTAAGTCCTGTTACAACCATTGAAAGATGACAGTTATTTTTTTTATTTAGACTTTTAAATTCTGCACAGACATACCCCAAACCTTTCACACACAGGCTGGATCCAGCCCACCTACCCAGCCCAAGCACCTAGCTGCCAGCCATCCCGTTGTCTGCTTGTGTTTGGGAAGTGTCAGCTCTCACTGAGCTAATCGGGTTCTTTTCATCTCTTGCACAGGAAGAAGGAACAGGCAGCTCCTCACACTCGTGTTACAGAACTGCATTCATATTTAAAACATACACGAGATTAATACGCAGAGCTACAATCAGTGTCTGTTTACTGAAATGGTTCATGACTGCAAAACTATTCCGAGTCCCGAGTTGGGTCAGTGGGATGAGCCACTTCTCACAGAATCCAAGAGCATTCTCTCTAGCACCCTTGATCTGGCTCAAAGAATTAAAAAAAGATTAAGATCGATAATACTGCCAACTACATATCTCTACACTAAAAGAAGACATTGTCTACTACCTAAGAAGCAAATGCAAATTACACATGATATTCTACAAAAGAAAGACTAAAAATTCAGTGCCTGTCTTAAATACAATTAAAAATAGTAGATCTAGCTCACTGTAACCTTAAACCAAAAAAGGATGGATGAATTCATGAAATACAAGACTACAATTATTTTTCAAAACAAAAGGAAGGTCTAAGATTTCCAGCTCACATCATTATTTGCTCTGGCTATTTGTCCCAGAAAGGTTTTAGTCGTCATTTTGGTTTAGTTCTTTGTGGACTCTCATTTTTTAACTTCTTTCTATATCCTTACTAGTTTCAAGTCAGATTTTCAAAAATTATAAGCCAGTTTTCAATCACAACAACAAAACGTTGGGCTTATTCAGCCTGGAGAAGAGAAGGCTCCAGGGAGACCTTACAGCCCCTTCCAATACCTGAAGGGGCTACAAGGAAGCTGGGAGGGACTTTTTACAAGGGCCTGTAGTGACAGAACAAGGGGTAACGGGTTTAAATTGAAAGTGGGGAGGTTTAGATTAGGTATCAGGGAGAAATTCTTCATGGAGAGGGTGAGGAGGCACTGGGACAGGTTGCCCAGAGAAGCTGTGGATGGCCCATCCCTGGAAGTGTCCAAGGCCAGGCTGGATGAGGCTTGGAGCAACCTGGTCTAGTGGAAGGTGTCCCTGCCCATGGCAGGGGGGTTGGAACTGGATGGTCTTTAAGGTCCCTTCCAACCCAAATCATTCTATGTGCATCATATTCAGTCTATAATTTTTGTGACTTTGGCCTACTGTAATATAAAAGTAATCATTCCGCAGAAAGAGCTGCAGTAAGCCACAGTTGCTCCACGTAAGAGGCAGTAATACAGAAGATGACACCCAAGAAATATTATGTAATCAATTTTCAGTGTCACTCCAAAGCCTATTTCCATTTTCTTTCAAAATTATAAAGGGAACTCAAAAGAAGCCAACAGATACTTGCTGTCAGCTAAAAGCGAAAGTTTACACTGAAATATGGCTCCTCCTGGAGTTGAGACTGTATGTAATTGGTACATTTTAAAAAGGAAATTTTATAGTACATCTCCTTTGATAA
>NW_010224058.1:27296-30848 GCF_000690775.1 Eurypyga helias
CCAAGATTCAATTAAACAGCCAGGGAAAGCCATTTCAGATTTTCAGTGCTAACCAAAGAAAGAGCAGCTTTAAAAGCACAGGGCAGAACTAATGAGTACATGGCATAGATGCTGTGTTACACAGAAGGGGAAGAACCGCCCCAAGTTCAGTTTACCTCCAGACCTGCCAAAACACTGTACCTTCACAACTGTGTTCACAAGGAGAAGCAGCAGTTCATGATTTTCATGTAGAAATAAAGAAACTGCCAAGTAACCTATAAAAGAAAGCAGCCTGGATTACTACTTTCCACAAATAAGCAACTTCAAGACAGAAAACTTAACTCTTGTATTACAGACAATCTTAACTCAAACAATTACAAAAACCCAACAAAACACCCCATTGTTAGATGACAGTTGCTGGGATTTTAAATATCAAGACTTATTTCCAGGCAAACCAGTTATATTTAAGTTGGAGTAAAGCTCAACAAGTAACAGCTACGAATCCATAAGCTGTGAGAAGTGAGAGACATGACAATAGTGTTATAGCTAAAGAGAAGTCAAGAGCACCATGAGAAATCACTTCCTGCAGAACCAATGATCTTTTCTGCATATTACTTCTAGACTACGTAACAACAGATGCACTTCCTGGTACCTGTTTCTCTTTTTAAAAAAAAAATAAAGTTCTATTTCAAATAATTTTTATATTCATCTCTGAATACAGAAAGGCAAATTCACCATCCCATGTCAAAAACTCCCTTGCTACTTCTTAACAAGAAGGAAACAATTCCAGAAACCCAGAAAAGAAACTTCCCAGAAACCTTTTTCTTCAAGACCCCTCTGTCCTTTAAACTAAGGGACTTAAAGCGGGTTGGGGCCATTTCAGTTGGTCATCATTTCAGCTTGTAAAACTACAGACTTGATCAGCTTAGCAACCTGCACAGATGTAGCTTGCTCCCATTCGCTGGGGCTCACATGGGGTAAAGGAGTGACCCACCTTGAGCGGATCAACTGACAACAATTCCTTAAGGCAAACTTTGGTACACTGCACCAAGAACAGAAAAGGTCATCCTCATGTATCACATGTAACTGCAGAACAAGCCCCAAAACCCACACACACACTCTTGGTAACGCCCTTTTACCAGATCAAAGCTTAAGGGCACTTTGTGTCCAGAGAACAATAAGCCACCTACATTAAAAAAATAAAAAACGCCGCTTCACCAAAGCCTTCTCAAAAGTAGCCCTAGTGGGGCACAGTCTCAAAGTGATAACAAGACACATTAGTTCTTCACATTTACAGAGGTCACAAAGTTTTCTTCAAAACAGCTTACCACCTGCCCTCCCAGGTTTGGTGAGGATAGAAATTCTTATCCCTACCAGGGCATCTGCGCACTGGCTTGCATTACTCAGGGATAAAGCAACTTTAAATCATCACTTGTAACGCATTCTCTCAGAAACTCCAACAGTTGAGTGGATGATCCAGACGGAATTCAAACAAAGGGTATCAAACAAGCATATCCTGCAAGACACTGCCTTCCTTCTGTGTATGCAGACACAGTATTGCTTGGAGTTAAACCATTTCTCTGCAAACAAGAAGAAATGTCTTCACTAGGCAGTTGAATCAGCAACTGCAAGGAAATTCTCCAGATGAGACAGGCTGACAGCTACTTCAAACTAAACCTACTGGCAGCAAGTTAAGAGCCACGCTGGCCGGCAAGGAAATCATGAAGGCATGAAATCTCCAAGAGATCTGAACAAGCCTTTCAGATTTCCTCAGGAACTTCTGCACCTAGCCATAAGGACCTCCCCATTTGCCTCATTTCCTACAGCTGTTTCTAAACTAAAAAAAGCACCAAACCAGAAAATACTTGTCTGACAGTAACATCTTTCTCTAAGCTTGCACTGCAGCACTTGGAAAACACACCCGACCCTGACAGAAACTCATTTCGCTTTGATGTGCTTTTTAACAAAATTTCCCTTCAATTACTTCTTTATTGAGGCCACAATTCAAAACAATGAAAGAACAACAGCTGATTTAAATTCATTTCCCCTGCTTCGGTTCTACAAGCAATTACAGAGCAGCTCACAAACTAGGGATTTAGTTACTTTCAAAGAAGACTGAAAGACTACGAAACACTGTTTGTGGTATTTTTACCCAAACTATAAATCCTAAGAAATTTTAAGAACACAGTTAGAGAATATTATTAGGCTACAGCTCCATGCACATACCAACTCTCTTCTCCAAAAGGTTTCCTTGCTGCGCAAGCTTGATCGCATGGATATATCCAAAGGAAGACTCGTACCCCAGCATTTCACAATAGATGAGTCTCACCATACACTCTAATACCAAAAATAAATCACTGAGAATTTTAAGTCAGACGTGTGTCATGCTCTTCCTTACTGCTCTAATGAAGCAGAGGACTTGATCTGACAGAAACACATGTGCATTCATACAGGTTTTTCTAAAGTCAGGGTAATCATAATCCTTCCTTGGCTGTGAACCTCTTCTGCAAACCAGTATTAATTTTTGGCTGTAAGAGCAGAACTGCCCATACACTACCCTTAAAGATGTTATTTTAATTGGCATGTGTGTGATCAGCAGCAGATTAATTGTGACTACCATAAAAAATATTAACTACCTGACGTGTTACACGATCCCACTGCTAATGCAAATTATTTTTTACCAATCGCCACACTGACCTAGGTTTTCACCATGTACGAAGTAAAACTTTGTATTTCCCTTCCAAAATTCTCACTCGCGGGAACCGAGATACGCATTAACTAACTCAAACCAGAACTATCAACTCCTGCAACTCAGACATGAGCAACAGGGCATACACAAATCACAGCTTTTTACAGTGCACAGATTAATTGTAAGAACACCGTCAGCGTGCAAGGAGCATTATTTGATGGAAGCAGTCCATCACCTAGGTTTCCTGTGGGCATTATTTCAGAAACTACAGAGAGACAGACTCTGGGCGACATACTGTTAAAGTTTATTCCCATCCAACAGAATCACAGTGCCCTCGCTATTTTAACTGTGCTGCAAAAACACGGACACTGGTACCTTTTAATGCTGATAATTAGATATGTATAATGCAAATAACCTGTACACTTGGCAAAAAGGGCGAGACTGCTGCCTTCCTCACCCTCGGCCTGTTGCCCCCAACCCCTGTAACCACTAACAGCACTTACAAGTGTTGTGGTAGGGGCTGAAACTGTTGCTTTCAAGCTGGTTAGTTCCTGCTGGATTAGTTTTTCTTCTTCCTAGAAAAATTAAACTTTCATTTTAATCTCGCATGAATTTTGGAGGCAAAATACGAACCAACAGTGAAAGAAGACGTTGATTTAACAGCCTTCCCGGGACCAGCGTGTACCTCACTTACACCCGGCTGTGTCGCGCACAGAAGGCGGCCTGTGGGCCGTGCTTGCCGTGCCATGCCCCCCACGGAACAGCGGAACGCCGCACCCCACGAACACGCATCGCCACGAGGTTTATCGCCGGGTGCCAGAGGAGCCAGCCCCACGGCTGACAGGAGAGGTGGGCACCCCCGCGCACGGGACCCCCGGCCCACC
>NW_010224059.1:0-257 GCF_000690775.1 Eurypyga helias
GCCCCCCAGCGGGGCGAGGGAAGACTGCAGCCTCCAGCACCCCACAACCCCTCAGCCCCCAACCATCACCCCTCCAGCCCCCCCGAGTGTCCCCACACAGGGTGTGGGGGCAGGGGGACCCTGTTTTCCTGCTACAGCAAAGGGACCCTCGTCCCGCTGCACCGCCTGCTCCCCCTCCTCAGCTCCGGGTGGTGGGGGGCAGGAGGAGGGTGATGGAGGTGCTGCCTCCGAAAGCATCGGCCAGGGGCGCACTCAGG
>NW_010224060.1:0-6604 GCF_000690775.1 Eurypyga helias
TATTTGGCTATTCAAAATTAGTGAATGCATTCTCATAGATATATAAATCATAATTAATGCTACAAGCATCGTAGACGAGGAAAAGATGAGACTCAGATCATGGGAGTCTTTAGAGATTTATCATAGTTATCAGATCTTGTGAGTTACAAAGTATTAGGAACTAAATCCATAACATACATGGGTTTTGCCCTGAGCATTTTTAATGGGTTAAAAGACATTTCACAGACAAAAGCAATTAGTGACTATGTTCAGAAATTGGTAATACCATCTTGATGTGGAGCTGAGGATGCCAGAGGGTTCAATTTGAATCCTTTTGATGTTCTGAATTTTAGTTAATGATAAATCTCTTTCTGCGGGAGTTCTGCATCTATCTATATTCAGACAGCAGAATTATGTCCTCTTCAAACATCCCCCACCCCTTCTTTCTAAGCATTATGGCTAGTTACTAAGATTAGGAAATACCATTTTTAAAATCTTAATGATAAATATGACAGAAAAGTATTAATTCTGTGCTAAGGTCCTGAAAATGAACAGCTCACAGAGAAAGTGAAAAGTGTAAATATTTGTACACAGACACATCTTTAAACTTTTGAGGGGAAGTTCTGGAAAGAAGCTTGCAATTTTGTACTCAAAACTTGTCTCATCATACTTTAAGCCTACCCAGGTAGCCTTACTAGATTATAAACATCAGCCTATTGAATAGAAGTTAACCAGTGTAATATTTGTTCTTGTTCTTTACTATATTGCCTGGAAAGTGATGACATTCTTACTGGTAATTTAAAAAGAGAAAAAGATAGATGCATGCATATAATATATACATATTTGTATATAAAAAAGTATTAGCAACATTAAGCTATTAAGAAAAACAGTCTGCACACCTTTGCAGAATATGCATTCCGTAGGTATAAAATTGAGCTACTTGAAAACACCCTTCCCAGCTGTGCTGGTTTTAGTTGGGGCAGAGTTAATTTTCTGTATGCGACTGCGTTCTGGATTTGTGCTGAGGAGAGTATTGATAACACACTACTGGGTTTTAGCTGTTGCTAAGAAATGTTTATACCAAGTCAAGGGCTTTTCAGTTTCTGACACTGCCCCTGTGTTCCCAGCTGCTTCTCCGGTTGCTTCTCCAGTTTCTTCTCTACAGGAGAGGGGAAACAGCCCAAACAGCTGACCCAAGCTGACCAAAGAGACATTTCATGCCATCAAACGTTGTGCTTGGTATATAAGCTGGGCGAGTTGGCCGGGATGGAAATCGCTGCTCAGGGACTGGCAGTGTCAGTCAGTCACTGGTGAGCGGCTGTATCATTTTATTTTCCTTTATCATTTTTTAAAATTACATATTATTATCATTATTGTTAGCAATAGTATTTTCATTAAATATAATTAGTATTAGTATTATTAGTATAATTACTTTATTTCACTTACTTTTGATTATTAAACTGTTCTTATCTCAACCCACAAGTTCCCTTATCTTTTCCTCCCATTCTCTCCCCCATCCCACAGGACGGGGAGAAATGAGCAAGCAGCTGTGTGGTGCCTGGTCCCTGACTGGGGCTAAACCATGACACCCACATGACGGAGTTGGGAAGAAGGAAGGAAGCTTGCTGTGTTTGCAGGCATTTCCCACTTTGTCCTCAGCACAGGCTGTATGATATGTAAAGGCTCTTGGCCAACAGGCCTGGAGGGCCACAGCTCCAGAATGTACAAAGTAGAAACCTTTGGAGTCGGAGGGTTAAAGCCATCTTTCTAATTCGGGAGGTGGCTATGGAGTTGTGCTTATTACAGGCAACCTGCTGAAATCAGTAGTTCCAGCAAGATGGCAATTTAATACTAAAATATGGAGATAATGTATTAAACTACAGCATGAGGGAAGTAAAATGTAAATCAAGTCATCAGAAAATCAGAAGAACCTCCATCCATGTGTCCTTGTAGTATGAAGCACACATGTGCTTTTGTGTCTGTCTGTGGCTCAAGCTGCTGTGTAAATATTTTAGTTAGAATTTGAAAAATCTTCTATATTTTACTATTAAGGAATAAATTCAGAAAAGGAAAAGGAATCCACAAGGTCTGGTCTCTTGCACCTTGCCTGAGTGGAGTTTCTCCAAAATAAACAATAATCATATTATAGATGTAAGTAACAGACATTTAAATAATGTTTCCTTTTAAATAAGGACATTCTGGGATAAAGTTCTACCTGTGAAAACACACACAGAACTCAAAAACTGATACTCTCAGTGTGATTCATAACTATGTATATGTAGATAAGTAACCTGCTAAACTGGGACTTCAGAATTGGGGGAGAAAAGCAGGCAATATTTGTGAAAAGCATACATCTGAAGACCTTATAAAAATAGTTTGAAGAGATTACACTTTGTTATTGCTAACAAAAATGCCAGTCCCAGTCTCAATCAAGCGTTTAAAATAGTCACTTTCCTTTCAGAACTGCAAACTGAAAGGCAAATAGAATTTTGGTTTCCATCTGTAAACACAAAATACAATAGAGAAAAAGGCAACTTCATACTTCTGGTTGTTCCACCAAACTCCAGAAACCATAATGCACAGGTTCTTTATAAAAAGGATAGTGCTCGCAGTGATTACATCCTCTACTGCTGGTATGTGAATCTTTGAGTATTAAATTATTTTTGTCTATCAGGCCATTCCTTGAAAACAAATTATTGATGAGTTATGACGGCAAGTGGATTAGGAAATTACATCCAGGACCTTGTTTCTGCATGGATTATACAGGTATATCTGCCAATGCCTTTTCACAGTACTGTCTTTTGTTTAATGTTCAGATATACAAATATAATTCACCGAGCTATCATTTTTGGTAAACTGCACTTTGCAGACAGTGCAGAGCGATTTGATGTCTCTCAAGGTGGATAATAGCATGAATAATTCATTAAGCTCACTGGAGTTAATGTTGTACTCAAGGTTAAGTATTCCCCCATCTCCATATAAGGAATTACTTGATTGCTTACCTTAAAAATGAACTTTCTTTTAAAAAGCCATTGTATAAATAATAGGATATGTCTGACGGACATAATTTGTAAGGTAATCCATCAAAGTACCAGCAAATAACTATGTAAGGATAAGCTTACTTTTTTTTTTTTAATATATATGTGTTACAACTCTTCATAACAAACACACCTATTTAGTAAAAATATCTTTGTTCTGAAATATTTTTTACTCCTCACACTACCTCTGCTAATGAGGAAGGGGATTTTATTTATTAAGGACTGCAATAAAAATAAAAGCAAAATCAAGGGACTATGTCCAAATTGGGCATGAGCTTAATAAAGATTAATACAACTACCAAGAGTAAAGCAGTGTGCTATTTAGTCAAAATCACAAATAAGCTGTAGGATTCAGATTATTCTTGGATAAATTTTGGGGAAAAAAAAAACCCACAACGCTAAGAAACAAGGCCAAGGAAACAAGCCAAGCTGTTTGGCTGGTGGTCCATTTAATTAAAGCAGCAGCCAGACAGCTACGTTCAACTGCAGCTAAGTGAATGGTTTCACTGTGTCCTCTATGAGCAAGTCCTCCTGCATGGCAAGATCAAATCCCGCAGAATTAGAAGTATTTTCTGTCAAGTGCAGCCTTCACCTCCAGCTAATAACTTGCTGATCAAACTCCAGTTGAACCCAGTAGGAAACAAGGACGATGTTGAACCACTCTGAAGGGACACAGCATCTTTAAGAGAGATACCTTGGCTTCTCCAAGTGATAATATGATGCAGATTATTTGGAAGAGGACATTTCCACAGGACATTAAAAGACACATTCTTCAGTATTCAATGGACACTAGTTATCTCAGATCCTTCAGAAACCCACAGTCTGGAGCACATATTAAAAGATCATTTACGTCTGTGTTTAATTACTTGACTGGCTATAAAGGCTTCTTTAGATGCACAATTAAGCAGATATAAAACTCCTGCTTCTCCTGCTGCAAGATCAGGCTTCGTACGCATGCTGACACTACCGCACGCTCCGCTCCAGAATACGGATGTTCTCCCTAATCACGCCAGCAGAACAAACATAGCTTGATAGCACCACTGAATGTTTATCTACTATTAGTGCACTGAGGGTGGTAAACAATTGTGAGAAACTATTTCAGTTTTATTCCATTCTACCAGTATTTTCTGAGGGTTGACTGTAAGTGGTATTTAATTGGTTTCTACCACTGCAGTGGTCCTGCCTATTTAGGTGACTTTCAGCTCTCCTATTTCTTGTTTCAGCAAATGATAACAAATTATTAATCTGTCTGCAGATGACATTTACTCACAGCATAAAGCAGAAAGCTACACCAAAGAAAATGGTAATACAATAGCTTAAACAAGCCTAAGTGCCAGCTACTAGGCACTGTCATCGGTAGAACAAATTAGAGAGATTTCTTTTCTGCTGATGAAATAATAGTCCGTGCTAAGAAAACTGTACTCATAAAATGACACTGAACTGTGAAGAAAGCTTCACTTAACAAGTCTAACGGGCTGAAAACATAACCAATCACCAATTATCCTTTATTCACATTTAACGAATAGTAAATTCCTTGTAGAGAACTGTAGCAAGAGAGTATGATTTCTTAATGCTAGTGAAGGCACAGGACACATGCCTGAATGGGGATTTCACAGCATTCAGGTGCAAAACTGTGTAAAAATTTATTATGGGAGACAGATAATGACTTCTCTAAAAACTGTTAACCAACAAAGTCAGGAAATCTTCACTATGTATATGCACAGATTCTTTCTCCACCCCCCCTCCCCCCACCCCCTCCCCAAACATGCATACGGTCCAAATACTACAGAAAGCTTAGAAGAATCTCACATGAGATCACAGATATCAGTTTCACAATTCCAGCAGGCGGACTTAAAAATAACAGACTACATTTTTTTTATTTTGAATCACACATATAAAGTAATAACCACATATTAATTTATTTAGATCCTTATGTATGTCCCTAACACACCAACCATTGCATGGACACAAAACCTGTTAAAAGAGACAACAAGGTTGCATCTCTTGATTTCCAGAGCCCTTACCTAGTATTTCTTATAACTAATTACCATGCTGAACGAATAACAGCATTTTCTCATACTGAAATACCATGAATATATATCTATGATTTCCACATTATTTTATGACCAGTTCAATTGCAAGTATAAGGAGATAGAGCACAGCAACATCTGCTTGTCTCTGTGAGCATACTGGAGAAAATTCCACTGTAGTTTCACAAGTAAGAAGGTATTGCATGCTGCAATAAAACTAAGCCAAAACCAAACTGAGCAAATTAAGATTTATAGGACAATAGTGGCTATGGGTCCCTGGCAAGCCATATAGCTCTCAACTCCAATTTCCATTGTCACCTTTACTACTCAGATTGCACAGTAAATGATTTTATAATGCTGGCAGTAACGTCGTGTCTAGCTAACATTTGCAGTTGGACACTAAGTTCAGTCAATCACTACTGTCTTGTGCCAACACCCACGAAAACGTTCTCCATGGCTGTTATTCCAGAAACTTTCCAAACGATTTCAGATGAGTGGGTTTGATGATTTTTCTTTCAATAAATCTTTTACGAAATGCATCTTTTCCACCCATAAATCTTACATATATAACTTTTTCTTAAAATTATTTTGGTCTCAGACATCAGTGATAGCAATCACGCCAGGAAGTTTATGAAGGCAGAGATGCCATTGCTGGATTAATGTTTCAGAATAATGAGAATGACTGATGTCAAACAACAGATTGGCAAAATGAAAAATGTCAGCATAGCCTTGAAAAATACATGTGATGAATTATGTCTTTATTCATTTCTATTTGTAGGTCTATTCTTAGTTTTTTCTTCTGTTTTGTTATTGGAATTACAAGTTTAATCTTATTTCAAAACCATAATTTCATTTGAAAATTTAATTATTAAGCGCAGACTGGCAGAAAGGTGAGGCTTTTTATTAATTAATTACTTAATATTTGCTCTAAAATGACATGTCTCTGAGGTGGGGTGACCTTGGCTGGAGGCCAGGTGCCCACCAAAGCCACTCTATCGCTCCTCAGCTGGGCAGAGGAGAGAAAATATATCAAAAGGCTCCTGGGTCAAGATAAGGGCAGGGAGAGATCACTCACCAATTACTGTGACAGGCAAAACAGACTTGACTTGGGGAAATTAGTTTATTACCAATCAAACCAGAGTAGGATCATGAGAAATAAATCCAAACCTTAGAAACACCTCCCTCCTGCCTTTTTCCTAGGCTCAGCTTTGATCCTCATTTCTCTCCCTCCTCCCCTGAGTGACACAGTGGGGTGGGGAATGGGGTTTGTGGTCAGCCCATCACACACTGCCTCTGCTGTTCCTTCCTCCTCAGGGGAGGATCCTCACACTCTGTCCCAGCTCAGAGTGGGGTCCCTCCCACAGAAGGCAGTCCTCCACCAACTTCTCCAACATGAGTCCTTCCCAGGGGCTGCAGTTGTTCACAGCCTGCTCCAGCCTGGGTCTCTCCAGGGTCACAAATCCTGCCAGCAAACCTGCTCCAGCCTGGGGTCCTCACTCCACAAGGCCACAGCTCCTGCCAGAAGTTTGTCCCAGTGAGCACTGCCCACGGGGTCAC
>NW_010224060.1:6923-22115 GCF_000690775.1 Eurypyga helias
TCTTGGAACCGGCTGGCATTGGCCCTGTTGACATCAGTGGAGCTGCCAGCAGCTTCTGACAGAAGCCACCCTGCAGCCCCACCCCTGCACTACAAAAACCTTGCCACCCAAATCCAATACAATCCCTTAAATAAAATTATTCTTTTTTCATAACTGCTAGGAAAATTCCAACCCCTAAATGTGTCCACAACAGGAACTGAATAAAGCTCCTTACAATTTAATACCCTTTTCTTACATTACCTTGATGATTTTTTGAATCACCTATCTAGGATCATTTGAATTTGGCTATCTAGGAAATTATTTAATTACAATAACCATTTATGATGAATATTTAAGAGTATGAACACAAGAAAATATTTGAGAAAAATATACATATTGACCTCCCAAATCCCTATCGTTTTCACTGCTTGCAACCCTCCTATTAGTAACTACATGACAATTTTCCCATGATGTAACACAGTTTTCACACTTCCACAACTCATTTGTCAGATTTTAATTTAGCATTATCATTTTTTTAATGATATTTTATTAGTGTCTCCTAAGAACAAATGAAAATATTTCTAAACTATTTTTATCTTCCTGAGCAAAATCAGTTTGGGTGGTTTTTTTTTTTTCTCCTTTGAGACAGTATGGAAAAAAATCTGAAACTGCACCAAGGACAAAGCAGTGCCACTATTTTTTCTTACCCGCCCCATCTTGAAAAAAGACATCTTGTTTTCAGTTATCATTCATACTGATGAATATCTTATGGGATGCTATGTATCCTGCCTACAGACTAAGAAGGCAGGAAAGTGTCTACTCTCTCTCCCAGTGCAAAACCCAACATATCTCGTGTCATGTATTACATCAAGATACATGGCTAACTGGGCATTTACAATATAGTAGAAACATAGTATCAAACTTAATTTAATGGGGAGAATTTTTATATAACTTTCCATAATATCCTTATTTGTAAATATAGATCGGATATGAAGGACATGGGCTAAATAAAGTTCTCAGAGATGCTGACAGGATGCCATTCTGCCCATTTTTGCAGTCTAGTTTATTTTCTGGAAAAATAAATAATTTTTCACTTCCTTGCCTAATCCGGCTGAAAACCATTTCATTGTCACATTATACAGGATTTATGAATATTTCTAATATGACAAGGTTACATATTCTTTCATTGCAGCTTTTTAGCTATCTGGAAGGCTTGTCACAGTCTTGCCAGGTTTTCAGATACTGTTCCTCATTTAGCATGTGTAGCCTGTTTATCATATTTGTTAGCCACAATGTTTCTATTTCTCTATTAGGTGAAACACCTATCAGGTAATATATGCATACTTTTACTATTTTGAATGTGGAATGGAAGCATTTCACTTTTATCAACACATCTCATTTCTATGAATACATTAGTATGTCCTTTAATATAGATTATTATCTGTATCTAATACCTATCTTAGAGCTTGTGCAGACAGAGGCTTTAAATTTCCACTTCTCACAAGATCAATAGTTATTCGGTCAGCTTCATACTGATTCATGTATTCATACAGTTCTCACCTATATCCTTTCTGATATCTTCCCTCATTTGGCTTACTAGTGTTTCCTAATCTTTGAAGAAAAACAAAACTACCCTCCCCCAAACCCTCCAATAATTTACATTTCCTAAAAACATTTTATATTTTCAGAGGAAGCAAACTGAAAACGCAAAGAAGCACAAAGAATCAAAAAAGATCACTTTCACCTCCACGTATGGTATCTATTGCACTTACTGCATAATAATACCTCCATATGAATAAATGAAATCTCTGCAATGATTATGTCTTATTCATAAGCACATTTATTATATTCTGCAGAGATACCATAAAAGTTTTTTACATGGAGGGTCTCTAATCTCAGTCGCTCTTCCCTTTTCTTCTAATTTCATGGATCTGACAGAACCAGAAGAGGTGGCTTGGGAAATCATGTTTCTCCATGGACATTTGTGCTGTTTTTTCCAAGTCAGACAATTCTAAACACAAAGCAGCAGAGACCTGAGATTATGACTGTGCTGCTACTGGAGTAAGCCAGCCTAAGAAAAACAGTTGGTATGATCTATCATCTGGAACAAGTATGACTGCTATTAAGTACTGTTAGAGTATATGTACTATGAAACAGTAGTCTTGAGAGTCTTGATATATAATGCAGTTCTATAAAATATTTTTTTAAAGATAACTCAACCTCCATATGTCCCTGAAAATATATATACATATAGATAAACTTAAGTTTATATATAGTTGAGAAATATTTTTTAAAATCCACTAAGTTTACATTTAAATTTCTGAACTTATTCTACAGAGATTAAGAATCTACTACACATTACTAATTAAAAAAAGGTTGAATAAATAGAAGAAATTAAAAAGTGGGGAGTTGTTTGTTTGTGGGGTTTTTTTAATATTTATCTGTTGTTCTCTGGCAGAAAAACCTATTTAATCAAAGATATCAAGACTATTAAAGTTTGTTACAGGAAGAAAATAAACTCAGTATCTCCACATTGAAATGTCCTGTATTAGACTGGTAAGGCAGCCATTGATGTTATAAATTACTGGTACGAGGAAAAAAAAAAGGGTTCTTTAAAAGCTTAAATTTTAAGCTGAAATTTTCCTCTTAATTTTATTCCTGGTATTATGAATAGAGAGTTGTTACATTTTTAACAAACTTCTCTATTTAAAAAAACAGACTTCCTTTTGGGGGCTTTCCAGTTGTTACTTTGTGATATTTCCACTGAGAAATGCAGTTAAAACATAAACACTTCTGTGCAACTTCACTGGAAAGACTGAATGTTGTGGGGTCAAAAATTCATCTTAGGCTCAAGTTTTCTAGTTTTTTCATCAGTTACTGAACTTGTTTCTCTTTGTCTTATGCTGAAAGTAAAATACTGTGTTAATAGATTGGCAGAGAAAAAAGATACATACACAAACTATATATAATGGATGTTTACAATATAATTCTTTTTATGTCTTCTATCTTGAAAGCAGTAGAGTCTCAAGTGAAACATGAATATCTTACAAGTGAAGCACTGAGATTACATTTATTATTAACCAACCTTTCCTTCAGGTTTTCAGTATTTTTATCAGACATGTTTCATTGTTGCAATGCTTGATGGTTAATTTATGACTAGACTTAAAAACTGCACAATTCAAATTTTTGTCTTGTATTTTTAAATACATCAGGAAGAGTGCATTTATATATATATACACATACACACACACATATATGAAGTTATTTATATAGTGCAAAGTTGTGGTTTGACATCACAATCGAAACCCAAGGGGCAACAGATCATGTCCTATCAATCCCACACAGGAAAAGTTACCTTCCTCCCACATAACCCCATGCAGAAGTCTCCTCTCATGAAGTCTGGCAAGGAGGAATTACCCAAACAGGTGTTTTCTCCCCTGCTTTGCAAGAAGCCATGCAAAAATATCTACTCCTGAGGTGCATAGACTTTTCATCATTACAGTGTGTGGGACCGGGATGCCAGTATCGGTACTGCATCTGGAACAGAGAGCCCAGCCATCCTGGATGAGCAGTCCTCATTCATTAGAGAGAGAAAAGGGATTTCAGCTCTTGGCATTTACTGAAAAAAACGCTGGGTCACTTTTGGCCTTCCTTGCTGGAGGTACTCGCCAAGACATCTGAACTAAAGAATCCATTCACTGGATGGCGGAGGGTATAAGAGTGCTGTATAAACTAGAACCTTGGTAACAGATATGTCTCAAATGTTTTGTCACAAAAATTAACAGCTTGCTTCTGGGCTCTCTTTTCCCCTCAGGGAAAATGAACAGAAATTATGAAAGGAATACAATGAAGAAAAATTTATCCAGTGAAATGAAACCCTAAATTAATGATTTGATTTATGAAAGCCTGTTGGAAATTATCACAGACCCAGAATGGCTGTCACAGAGTTGCTAACGTTTTGGGCTCCTTAACAGTATGGGGTATGAGAAAAGAAGGGAAAACATTTAGCATGGCATCAGCCTTTCTTCTACCACAATAATAAAGCCAATATTAAACATATTTACTGCAAAACAATGTGCTACTCTTTTTAATACAAATGGGATGTGCTCAGCTTTTGAGCTACAATGCCAACCTGAAGTTCAGCAGATTTTTTGCATGTAAATACATTAATAGTTCTTACACGTAGGAAAAACAAACAAACAAAAACCAAAACCTACAGGACAATTTGGTTTTATAAAAGGAATTATCTACTATTCAGAGCAGCCTGTGAAACTATATTGCCAAGTATTAAAATTTTCAGTGACGTTTTGCTACAAAAGAAGAATAAACAACATATCAGTTTCAGGAAAAACACAGTTCAAATTCCACTAATTAATAGGGAGATAACTTTATTGGGCAGTTAATTTCAAGGGTCACCGAAAAGAGCAAATGCTGCAAGTTGATACCGTCTCAGAGACCTGCTCGCTGCAGCCCGCTCGAGCACGCTGCTGCTGTAGCCACCGCAGGCACGGCAGCTCTGTGGCACCCTCTAACTCCTGTCTCTGCTCTGTTGCTGCAAAGCCAAATCATGGTGCAAACTCCACGTACCCTCTACACAGGTGTCAGGCAGATAACTTTTCTGAATATTCACTCCATACATTCGGAAAGTAATATAATTACAGTTATACAGCTGCTGGACAGGCATGGATTGCTGTTTCTGCAAGATTGCTTTCCTGTTTGTATACAGAAAAAGATTGTCACCACTATACTGCTAAAAGCAGTTCAATTATAAAGATCTACCAAACAAAAGTTACTGGCTAAACACATATAAACAGGCATTAAAATTCAGTATAATAGAGGTTGTTTACAGAATTTATTTTTAAAAGGAGTTAGGGAATTGGGATTTTGGGTCAGTAAAAAAAGCACTGCGTGTAACTATAATGAAATGTCTCCCTTTTTTAAAACCTTTTTCAGACTGGATTTCAACCATCATTTCAATAAATTTCAGTGATTAAATCCAGTGCAACCCCTCCATTTGTATTTACCTCTTTTTATGGCTATTTATACTGGGAATATAAAGTCTCACAGGAGAAGCTTGAAAACGTGACTCTGGTGTTTGTTCTGTTGGATATTATCTGTGGACAAAGCTTTGCTTATCTCCAGGTCTCCTCTACTCTTGTGATTGCAATCTCATTCCACTTGTCCTTGGCATCTCATGTCTGCTATGACCTCCAGCTTGTTAAATATTCAGCAGAAAGTTTATGGACTTTCCCATAACCTTGATTAAAAGCCTATGGGGTACCTGAATGCTGAAAAAAATCGCCCTTTATTTGCAAAGAAACTTGAGTGCACTGTGCTGATTTCTGTTTCACTAACAGTATTTATAATCAGCAGTCACTGGCACGGAGTCAAAGCCAGAAGAAAAAATGATGATTCAATCTCACCTGTTTAATAATTATTACATTATCATGCCAAATCGGGATTTTATAGTGGAGCTTAATTTAACTAAGTGCAACTTGTGGGAGCAATGCTGAGAGAGAGTGCCTACGTAAGAAAATTGGTCTTTGAAAGAAAAGAGAGAAATAGTATTTACAGAACGACATGATTTTCTATCTTTGTCTCCCTTCAGGAAGGAAGCCTATCATTATTTTGTAGGTGTGAGTTTCTGTGTTTTTGGATAACTCCACCTCTCAACCCGAAGGATTGTTGCCGTCCTGCTTTCTCTGGCATTCCAGGCCAGCGCGCAGGCTGGCGCTTGCCAGTGTCTAGGATGTGTTTCCACACCTCAAACCCGGCAGGCACTCTGGGTCCACCACTTCTTTTTTTCAGGGAAACGTTACAGGAAAACAAGCAGACACCCCAATTTTGTAGGAGCTTCTTAGAATTTTCTCTCTCTTAGAACAGTTAAAACACAAAGCCAGATGAAACGAAGCCCAACGTACCCAAGGAAATGTCTGAGTTTCCCCATTACTGTAGGGCTTCTTTAGGCACAGGTAAGAGTTTTTCGATAGTACAGGAGACCCCCACCCCCTCAATAATTTAGTTTGTCATTGTCTCTGTTTCTATTCTGGTTCTTTTGTTCCTCTCTCAGTAACGGACAGAGATCTTTTCTTTATAATTGTCGGGTGATTAAAGACCCATCAGGTAATTTTGTACTTTGCTATTATATCCTTCCTGCTTTAGGCTTCAAAATAATTTGTTCTGAGTGATAGTCCTATTTCTGATCAAGACACACTCACTAAATGGAAGATGTCAAATTTTATTGTAGCTTTACAACTATATCAGTACAAGATGCAGCAATTTTCCTCATCAGCGTTTGGAAATTATCTCAATATGGGAGGAAAAGACGGCATAAAAGGTAGGTAGTGTCAAAAATTAAAACTATGTTTAAGCTTAAGTGGAGCTACTGCAGGGGATCCTATACTGTCAAACATAATTCCCAATCACACGTCAAAAGATTTGCTACATGATACTAAGATAGCTGCATGAAGACAGGAAACCGTGCTATATAACACGTACAGTGGAACAAAAAATCAAACCAGCCTTTCCACAATAAGTTAGATATAACGCTAAACATTTCAGTAAGTCTTTTTGTTCTTAAAAGGATTTTACAGCTATTAATCAGTGATTTATTTTTAATTCACCCTCAATTATAAAATAACAGGAGGATGAGTGAGATATAAATTCTAATTCTGGTCCGAAGCTGAAGAAGGAAATAAGAGAACTATTACTAGCCTTGGGAAATCCTGCCTCTTCATCATATTGGACTGCCATAGATCACAATACTTGCGAGAAACTACAATAAAATAGAAAACATACATTTGTCTTTCATTATTACTAAGTTCTATTGAATTACATTTGAACTGAAGTGACTTTTTTTAATGTTATGTTTGTCATATACAGTTGTAAAGATGTATACAGATTATATTAGACTATAATCATACCAACATAGCATCACTTTCTGAGTGGATTATGCATGTGTTTCATTGACTGGGATCCTTGAATAAGATGCAAACCACTAGAGAGGTTTAAACAGCTATATTCTTTCTAAAGTACTCTTTAATTAATGTTGTCTAGAGCACTAATTATGAAAGCTTTTAAAGCCTAAAGCCTGAAAACACTTATGCACCTACTTAACTTTGCTCATTCAGGGTAGACCCACTGAATTCATTGGAACTGCTCAAAGTATGTAATTTAACTAAAGGAGGCGCGTAGACTGCTGCAGGTTGAAAGCTACGCAGTGAACACAGCTTTGCACACTTGTATCCACGGCGGGCTTTAAAGCCTTTTGCTCTTTGTAATTTCCAATGAGAAGGTTGTCTCCCATAGGCACATTTGTCTTTCCCAGAACTGCACCCTGGAAGTCTCTCTGACACAGAACTGAGCCATGAGTCAGTGAGATATGAGATGTATGCATCTGTACATACATATGTTTAGATGCACACATAATTTGTCCACAATATGAAGGCAGATAAACATGCATATATGTGCATATATATGAGCATATCTCCTAAACAGTGAAAAGTATTGAAATTAGTATAGAAGCCAAATTATTCTTTACTACCAATGGAAAACTCCTAAACCTCTTAAAAAATAGAATACTCATGTTTCTAGTTAATTTATTTTAACATTATAAAGCTTTTTTCTTTTTGCTGAACAGGTTTTCATTTGTTTAATTAACAGCAGCAAATAGAGGAAAGTTTTAAAAGGATTACAAAGCTTCTCATTTCTAAGCAACCATTCAAGCTTGTGTTATATTCCCCCTCTACGTTAGCTGCAGACGTTACCATGTCATTGGAAAATACTAACATATAGATGCTTTGAAACAGACTAACAGCTATTAAAGAAATCTTACTAACATGGGTGTTCTTTTTAGAAAAGATTTGTCCTACATTTCCAAGCCTTAGTTAAAAGAAGAGACCCTGACTCGAGGAAGAAGTGGGACACTACATGTCTCAATTACAGTTCAGTTATCTATTCCAGCCTCCCCACGTTCTCATCACTCCTTTCTAATTTCTGGCCCTGTTGTACAACCCCTGGTGCACATGTGCTGGGTGGTCAGCCAGTTGGCAAAGATCAAACGTATTTTCTTGTCTCAGCTGTTGGCAAGTCCAGCAGTGGCTTTGGAGGCAGCGCATGGCCAAGTGGGCATACAGATCCCCTTTGTAGACTTGTTAGAAAAAGGCAGCTACATTCCATCGTCATATCCCAGTCCCATTCCTCTGTCCAGAAAAAATGGATTCTCTGTGCATTATCCCAAAGATCACTGACTGCCAACTGTGCTGGTGCCAACCAGAGCATTTATCCCTAGAAATTTCCCCACTGTGCTCCCCAGCTTCCTGTGTTGGAACCAAGGAAATGCGAAGGAGCGAAAGCAACACTAGTCCTCATTCAGACTAGTCTTTAAGTAAGATTCAATAATTGCAGTATCTACTTAAGATCTAAAATAAAAATTGAGAGGCTTCTCATTCAAACCACGCTGTCCATCCTATGTTTAAATAAGTAAAATGTTTCATAGAAAATTAAGATTTGAACCAAAGATGAACAGAATTTCATGCAGCATAAGCAAAAGATACCAAAGTAAGACTATATATAAAGTCTTGATTCTCATTTTATTCTCTTCTGCATATTTAGCTTTGAAACCTTAACAGACTCCATCATATGCATACTGCACATAATTGTACAATTCAGGCTTAATAGGTGCTGAGAGATATGGTTTAGTGGTGGACAGATACGGTTGGACTGGATGATCTCTAAGGTCTTTTCCAACCTAGTGATTCCATGATTCTATGATTCTATGATAATACGGAACCCCCAAAAACCCTTCTATCTTTGTGAAATGAACAACTACCTAATGAAAAACCAAACCAAACAAATTTAATCTGTCTAAAAGTAAAATTTTTCACACTTACAAGCACACTGGAAGGAGGGCACCTGACTCAGCAGAGAATTTATCTACATTTCACTCAACACAGTGTCATTTATGGAACTATGCCATTAACTAAATAACAGTATCCAGTGCGAAGGCATCACTGGTTCAAACTGATACATTTTTCCTCCCCTGCATCACATTACTTATGCCTGCTGCATTATTGCGAGCTCTTCAATGGAAATTTTGTATATGCTCATAGATTTATGCTAGCATAAGATACTGTGGTGTAGTACATGGATTTGAACAGTTCCCACAGTAAGGAACACTTCTGCCTTAACTTTGGCTTTAATCATAGAGGGTTCTGACTAACAGGAAACCTTGAAAACCACATAACAGCAGGACAAAGTCCAGAAAGCAAGGGAGTTATGTACACTTCAAACTAATAAGCCATATAATTCCTAGATCATCTGGATTTTTTCATACAGTTTTTGGGGAAAGCTAGGAAATAAAAGCCACTCTGTCAACAGCTGGTGTCAGATATCACAGTGATGGATCCATAATGTAAACCTACAGATGCAGATAAACACTCTTCCGTCTCAATGCAGAGACACCAAAAGCAGTTGCTGCAAGATGAAAGAACAGATTGGAACTTCAATAATCAATTGCACTGAATAGGTTCAACCACTGGAAGAGAGTATGACTTTATGAAATAAGTTTATCCTACTGCCCCAGACTGCCTCATCCACATGATCCACAAGGAACAGAGAATTTCAGTCTGCAGGAAAAACATACAGTTTTTTATAGTTTTAACATGTACCCATGACTCAGATGATTTTAATAAATTAATATTTCAGTGCATGAACAGAGTATTTAATTGGTGCCAGTGATGTTCTATCTGTACATCATATTCATTGATCCATCTCATGCACGCTGGCTTTCTATAGCAAGGGAGTCCTTATTAAACATATGATAACATAAGACCTTGTGCTGCTCTTACAGCAACAGCACCAGTGCAAGGCCCTTCAAGGTTCTTAACAGTAAGACCTTGAAAAACTAGCCGGTGTGCATTTGATAACAAGATGATCCATAAAATCTTATCTTGATCTTGCAGTCCCAGTCTAAAGCCTGCACTGCTGGCTCAGCGTTACTGACCAAACGATGCTCTTTCACTAACATACACTTGCAAAATACAGAAAAAAATAATTTACGAGCTCATCAGAATTTTATGGAAGGTTAGAGATAGCCTGTTTGGAATGGTAGAACACATGGAATGATATGTAAAGGTTGGACTATACTAGTTATTCTGTGAAGGTCTGGCCAAGTCACACCTGGGAGAGACTCCAGAATAATCTTTATGGTAAATATATTTTGCTTGAGCAATAAATGTGATTTAGTATGCTGATATGCCTAGAGTTTGCAAGACAAGCACAGCTCTGTAGACCCTATCCAACCCAAATCATCTTCCTCCTGATTACAACACAATCAGCTAGACTCAATTTCATGCATGGATTCAATTGATGGCTGGAAATACACGCAAATTTAGGGCCTCTGGTCAATTCAAAGTTTTCCATCTTTCTGCCGTCTTTCCAGTTACTTCCCCAGTGGGGCAGGATGGAAGCTGGTGACCTTAGGAGCAATAAAAATGCTTGTGCCCCATCTACACATTCATTTGGAGGACATCCATAGGGCCCTGACAACAGGAAAATAGATGTGTCCTCTGGCCATGGGCCCATTCTATCCAAGCCGAAACCTGATTATCATGGTGATGAATCAAACAAAACATCGTTACATCCATGAATCTGCCAAACAAAAACTGATGCTGAAGATGGTATGAACAACTACGTAGAGAGGAAGTAGACACTTTTGTTCAACTCACAGTTCATACATACATTCCATGGTACTAAACGCCACACTTGAAAGGGGAAATTCCAAAATAAGTTTTCCAGCACACTGCTGCTACAACAAAGGCATCAGCAGGTCCCCCAATTAAAGAGGTTGATGACAAAAATGACACTACATATCCAGTGAGTCATACAGAGCTACTGCTGCCTGCAGTTACACATTTATCCTCTAAGACTTTACTAGTGGCACACCCCTAGACAGGACTGAAAATGCATTTCATATACTGTGTGATTTGCTTGAAACAGTATCTTCTGATACTGTAAGGTGTGTGTAAAGGATTTTTGGTACTATTTAAGGATCACTGAGCCTTTTCTCATCTCACACAAAAATGATGCATATTTGCAATCCATTTCTGTAGTTGCTTTATGAAGTGCAATAGTGGCTAGGGAAGTGAGAGAATACAAATGAGACATTATCATTTGATCTACAGTGTTGCCTTAAAATTCCAAATCTTGCTACAGGAGCCTTCATGCATGCTGAACACTACTGTCATTAGATAATTTCTCATTATAAATGAGCACAGGCTAAAGCCAGACATACTGTTCAGCTTTCTGCGCATATACAAGTTTCAATGTTAAAATGAAAATATAATATACTTCAAAACGATTTTTACTGATCAAGTGTGCTAGACTTAAATGTAAGAGGGGTTTGTTTTTCTAGTGACTGGAAAAAACAGCCTTTGCAGTACTCCAAGACTTGCAGAATCTCAGTGTAAAAGGTTATTTGAAACTTAGATTAATACATTTTTTCCTTTCTGATTCTCAGAACACAGACCTTTGGAGAAAGTGGTCTATAGGACACTGCATGTTAACTAGGTGTTGATACTATGCCTGTAAGTAATGTGCACTGCATTACAAGCACTGCATATCTGCTGAGTGCTTTGAAAACCACCTGGATAGTTTCACTTCAGTTTCCAGTGGGAAACTGGAGATGCCCATCTTTCAAGAGCCCACGACATTAAGTCTGTAATATATTCGGAGGTCTGAAGCCAAAGTATGCTACATCCCTTGGAAATAGAGCCAAGGATCACTGCCGAGCTAGGATTATTTGGTGTGCTGTGGATCAACAATTCAATCTTCAGGTTTGTCAGTAAGTCACAGCCCTAACATCTCCCACTAATACTGCCAAGTTTTAGATGCCGTTGTATGTTAGCACTGGTCCTTTGCCTCTTTCCTTAATTGGTGAAAAAATATCTCCTTGACCACCCCAAACCCCTTCACATTCAATTTATTTGCACTTCATAATTGTTGTTGTTTCTGAACATCTATCACTTTATTTATTCATTGCAATTCATAGTGGTTTGGCCATGCTTGTGCCTGTTACTGCTGCCCAGAGTTTCCCGACTGCTGTCCTAGCACTCATAATCACAAATAGTAATTGTAATGATTTATGGATTGATAGTACATGTTATTAATCACAGTTTCATTGTATTTGGCAGAAAGCATGCGTCCCACAAGCCTGTGTCATGTATAACTTCTATCCTGATGCCACTATATGGACCCCAAAGTTAGACTAGAAAAATGCATCCAATACCAAGCAGAGCAGGACTAGCCAAAATCACACGAACACCATGCACTCAGTGGTAGATACAATTTTAGATAAGATCCAGTGTGGCAAAACCAGGGTCTTTCTGAAAGGCAGCTCTAAGTTCACTATGTTTGAGGAAAAATATATTAAAACCCTATTGTTTTGGTGCTGAATAGGTGACCAAGCTGTAGCACATGAAAAGAAAAAGAAGAGAAAAGCTGTACTGCGTGAGCGAACTGCTCTCTCCATAGTTTCAGAGCTCTTTTTTCTTCTCATTCATCTGTCTGCTCTATTTAATCCAGGCTGAAAATTGCCTAGTTCAGTCAGGGTTGCTTATATTTTTCCAAACAAAACTAGTACAATCAATGCAACATTATTGTTACATATTATATATGTAACACATGAAACTAGAATTATTTTCACATCAAATAAACCAGGTCTTAGTTCAAGATTCTCAAACAGTAATTTACAAACACATTTTACAACTGCAACTTCTTCTGACATGAGCAGAAGTTAGATAAATTCCTGACACAATGAGAATAAAAATGCGATTTCCACCAAGGACTCCAGAGAAAGCTCCCTTCTTCTTACAAACCTTGAAAGAAAAGTGGCATCTCACTTTTCAGCTGAAGTTTTCCTCTGGAAAAAGGAATTTGATGAAATAGAACTACAAAGATTGTTTTTTATCTTACTGATTTTACAGTGAAGTCTGCTAAACAGAGTGTTGTGCTTTCAAACTGAGAGCTTCACATATCTGTCCTCTCAGACTGGGTTTATTTTTATTTTTCCCCCTGCAGTACCTGAAAGTATTCCTCGTACATTACCAAGAGTCAGAGAGACTGTCAACAACCCAAAGGTAAGCTTTGAGCAGGCAGATGGCTTGCACAGTCCGGAGTGTTACAGAGATATTTGAGGAGCTAAAATTTTGCCAGATTTTTCCAACTGTATCGGTAATCTACCAAATTATATTATTTCTCTTTACAAAATTAAATCAAAAGTCACCCACAGAATTCATCCAACTGAATTCTTAAGACTTTTATATCTACATAGATATAGATATATGACCCCAATTTGCAGCTCATCACATGTCATCAACTAAGAATTTCTTGATTTCCTTCCAGGAAGAACTACTTCATTGCTAGGCAGGAAATAGGTGTGCTTATGAAGAAGGATTGTTTCAGAACAGAAACATAAAAGAAGCTCAAAGTGTGTAACATTCAAACATGTTCCAGAAATACCAGTAATACTTGAGTGAAAATACCCACTTGTCTTCAAAGGGATTTCTGTTAAGAAAAAACTTATTTTCCTTTTTTTGGTAGTATGGACATCTGACTAAATAGTGTATTTTTACTGAAACCATCTTCCACCACTATGGAAAAAAAAAGTTGCCATCTGCATTAAAATATGTCGCTCTGCAAGTAGACATACATGAAACAAAGACAACGATAATTTGAACTGAGTACATATGGAGCCAACACAAAGAAAGATCTCGCGCCGCCATAAATATTTTAATAATGGAAGACAAATACGCCTGAGACAGAAATGCATGCACTGACATCAGAGTAAAAAAAAAAATATGGTGCATTTTGATGTATTCACAGCTTTTTTTTTTTTTTTATTAATCTCTTTCTTCCTTTACAGCCGCTTAGGGTGAAGGAGGAATGCCATCTTTAACTCCGAGATCCCTGCTCTTGCTGGTTTGTGTCATAATCTTGTTATTTAAAAGCAATTCTTTGTATTTAACACCTCACCTCAGCACAGAAAATGGTTATGGATTAGAGTATATTTGCTAGGGGGAAAAGGACAGAGTGACTGAATTAAAAATGCTGGCTGCCTGGCTGGGTTACAGTTTCACCTCCAGCTTCTGGACCAGAAAAATCTTTCTGTGACCACCCCCCGCCACCCCAACCCCCGCTTGTCTGCTCTGTTTATGTGCTTATTTCAAAACCGTGCTTTAACAGACAAAGACTGTTTAGCAGAGGACGTTAGACCCAGTTTCCCTCAGTCACTGCTAATAGTAAGATACAGTTACAGCATATGCGGAGAGTCATCAATTTTTAAAGCATAAATGCAACATAATACTGTACTTATATTCTGCAGCTTCGTCGATGTTGCAGCTAAGAAACTCTCTTCGTGTCTTGCAGTGCAGGCAGCTGTCTGGATCCGGTTTTTAATTCATAGATTGGACCATCTGCAATTCAGCTTGCCAATCATTTGGCTAAAAAGCCAAGATCTTTTCTGACGTACAGTCTATACTAACCAAATAAGCTAGCCGACTACTTCGGTGATGCCAGTTGCAGTTGAATAACGCGGTGAGTAACCTGTGTCCACACGCATGGCCCGCGGTGCTGCGCTGCACGCTGGGCCAGAGCACACAAGCACCCCAGGCAGCACTCCTGGCATTTGGAAAACGGGGCAATGACCGTAAGATCACCTTGGGAAAAAGGGTACAAAAGAACTGATAGCAAGAACATTAAAACAGTGTTGTTATTATTTTGTGTCAGCATTGCTTTGAAAGATTCTCCGGGAACATTAAGATGATGGTGGAGTGGTTGGCAGCATTACAAATGCACTGCAACCACAGTACGATGCTACAGAAAAATGGCACCTCCATCAGTGTTAAACATTTCTTTCTTCATGGTCATGAAACAAGATGAAACCAAGCCCCATTTCACAGATTTGTTAACCTTATGCCTTGATGAAAATTAGCAGCTACAATTTCTTTTAAATAAATTCTGATTTTTTTTCTAGAGAACATGTTTCTCTATTCCTGTCAAAGAGTTGTGCAGCACAGCTGTTTTTAACTAATTCCTATTTTTACTCCCTGACTTTTGACTATCATTATGTATATGAGTTTCTTCAGCCTGCAAAGCACGTTCTAACAAGAAATATTAATGTCTTTCTACATGTATCACCTTTTCTCCTTATTCAGC
>NW_010224060.1:22146-28950 GCF_000690775.1 Eurypyga helias
CAGGAATAGGTGTTACACAAAATAGAACACATCTGCTTGCTTGTATTTTAATTTCTCTTGAACTCATTAGATTAGAAATACAAAGTTGGAAGCAGAGGTTAATGATAAATGTGCAAAGCAGAGCACGTTTCGTTGCAAGTATGTTTCTAAGGGAAAACAAATCCTAAAATTCAGTATTTATGAAAAGCATAAAGAAAGCATTATGATGGAGTTTTTTATTAAGACTTTCTCAGTGACTATATTAATATCTTAAGTTTTGTAATCCTTATAATGATTCACTCCTAACCCAGGAGGCAGAATAAGGTCAGGACATTTTCTTTCGCCCCCACACCTCTCTTGGGCTCTGTGATAGTACTGTCTATCAGTGTGTTGTATTTTTATGCCAGTGCATTGAATTATCACGATGTGGACTGTGGTCTCCTTGGCAATTTTAATCATGCGATGTGAATCCCCGTATTCCTCTCTTTGCTTTCAACCGCTGGGGCTCTGTGTGAAGAGCTCTGATTGCAAGATGCCTGTCACAGCACGGTCTCTGCTAGAAACAAACACTCCTAGGAAATGCTCCTTAAAGACCTGACTATATATACTCCCCATCTTAGCTCAGAATCTCCTGCTGCATTGAGATTTAGTGAGTCAGCTTTCTTGTTACGGACGCAGGCAGTTTCAAATAAGCCAAATGTGCTCATTAGGTTTATCGAGCAGTTAAGTATTAATGTTAGAGCCCTACTAACTATAATATTAGCTGGTATCAGTAGCAAAGAAGTCCTACTAATTTCACAGCTCTTTCCTTGGTGCTTTCTTCTATTGTGCCAGTTATAGGATGACAGAGAGAATAACATTTCTGAAGCTGTGACGCGTATTTGGCAATCTGCTGCATTCTGACACAAATTAAGGGCCAGGAGTCATACAGTGATCCAGGCACAAACTCCCTCCACAGAAATAGCCCCTCTGCATCAAAAAATCAGAGTATTTCAGGGGGAAGAAAACAAAACTAAACAAAAGATTTGTCCTTTTCCAACTCCAGAAAAATTTACAGCAGTGCACTTCTGAAATCTTTCTGTAGCTTAGCCAATACAAATAAAAATATAAAAATAAAATAAAATAGAGGAGGAAGTACCTTATCCTTTTCCCCAAAGCTAAACATCCTGTAATTACAAATTCATAAATGGGAAACTGGATAGTTCAATATCCAAGCTGATTAGTTATCTGTTAGTATTCTTAAAAACATACAAATTGTACTTTAATCATCTATACTCCTAATTACCATATGACCACTCAGACCCCACACGCAGACATCAGCAAATGCTATTCCATGCCCAGGACATAGCCATGAAAGGTCAAGGGCCTGTATTTACAGATCTTCCCTGACATACATCTTTTTCACAATGCTGTGAATACGTTTCAGTATTGGAGTAGGTCAGAGTAATTATGACTGATAACGGTGCCGATGGAAAGGGATCCTTGTGATCTTCGCAAGAAAGAGAAATAAGGAGCTAATTTTAGAGACACATGTATGAGAGCTCCACCCCAGCACAATCTGTAATCAGTGATATTTGACCCCAGTGAAAAAAAGAGCATGTGTATAAAGAAAGGCTTTAATATCAGATGTAAGAAGATAAAAACTATTTTTGCTTTATAGTTTTCAAAGTGCTTTCTCTCCCCATTCTTATTTCCTTTTATTGCCACTGTTTTTCTTTACATCTACTACTACTGAGGAGGAGAGGCAGAGGTTGTCTTTCTATTTCTAAACAGTCCTTTGGTGTATGATTAGTATGTGACATGAGTAAAGCCTTTTCTTGCTAGAGAAATGGTTGCTTTCTTTTAAAGTATTAGGTGAGGGCTAGACTTCATAACGTCTCATCCTATAGAAGACACATCTTCTGGGACACTGGGTTTGGAACATCAGTCAACTTAACCAGATAAAAGAACAGCTATTGAAATAGTGTCATTGTTTCTCCTGATGTTTCAAAGAAACAGAGTTATTTTGGATGAGAGGAATTTAAACACAGTAGACCATACAGAATCAGCTAGCCATGTCCTTATCCTGGAAACAGCATGTTAGCTGGATCAGATGTTGCTTCCTATTATTATTTATAAAGAATTTTAATTTGATGCACCAAGGCTTTAAGTAGAACTTTAAGCACTGCACGGACAAGCCCTGCAACAGTGTTGCGTGGCAGCAAGGCGTGTCATAAAGCAATGGTTTTTCAAAGCACAAAGCAGGAAAAAGGGAAGTGGCTGTTCACTCCTGTTCCACCTCACTGTCCCATCCTATTATCCCATCTACGCCAAGCTATTCAGGATGCAACAGCGTTGTTCACCCTGACAGAAGTAACCCAAATCTGAGGAACACAAAGGCATGTTACATATAATCAGCAAGTTACTATTACTTATGCACAGATGGCAGACACCTTATACAGTAAGGTTAAACTAACTTATTATTACAAGGACCTCTGTGAAGCAGTTGATCTGGCAGTGGAGTGACTGTGCAAATGAAAACAGCACGATGCTGGCCCACCACAGACATCTCCTCGTCCACACACGGCTCCAGCCTTTTCACAACATGATGAGTTACCCAATCGACATCATCATTAACAGTGAGATTGGAATGAGGGAATCCAGCATAAGACAAGCTAACTGTTTTTACAGGATGAAATGAAAACAAAAAGACCTGATATGCACTTAGAAGCATTGCTAGTACAGCAAATGGTATTTGTATAGATCAGCACCACTTCTATTATACATGTATTAGTGATGATTTTTAGTGCAATGTACTGGGAGCATAAAAGCAGTGTAATAGCCACACTGTGCTCAGAACCCTGCAAATACATAGAAAAATTTCTGTCTGTAATCCAGGGAGTTTACATCTAATTCAAAATGAAGCATGGGAATGGGTATGTACAAATAACCAAGACAGCACAAGAGCAGGATGAGAATTATTAAAGGGATAGATGTCATAGGAGTTCCTGGCATTGCTGAAATCAGCGATGTACAGAATCAGAGCTAACTCTGATAATATTTACAAACAATTAGAATGTCACTTGGTTTCATAACAAAACTACCAAATCACACAGCATTCTGAATGAAACACAACCCGTGAAAAATCTCTGCCCTAGCTATAAGGCATGAACGTTAGTTATTGGTATTAAACACAAAGGTGAGAATCTCAACCTCTGATGTAATATAATTCCAAAAGTATCATCATAAATACTTTGCCTAGGTCTCTCCAGCTCAACCCAGACAAATGTATTTTATTTTTCAGAATGTGTACATAAAATCACTGGCCATTAGGTTCCAAGAAAAAACAGTGTTATACTGGCTGGATCAACAGCATGCACTGCTGACACCAGCCCCGCGTTCCCCTGACACAGAGCCTGTGCAAGGCTTTCTGAGCCTTTCCTTGACCTTACCACAGCGAAATTGAGGTTTTAAAAGTAATAAGAAAATACAAGGATACCAATGCAGACAATACAACCTCAAAAACAAAACCAAAAACCAACCCAAAACAAAAACCCAGCGGTTTTTTAAAAACATGATGCTTTTCCAGAAGATTAAATATATTTGAAGAATAGAAGCAAGATACCTCCCTTATCCAGGAATGTATGGATATACATGAGCTTTTAGGAACAAAATTCTGGTTGTTCCTAATGCATACTTCAAGATCGGATCCTTTTTGCCTACCAAAAGGCCAATTGAAAGGAAAAAGTCAGGTTAAAGGATGTCTACATCCCTACACAAACAAGGACAACAATCACTAGGTACATTGAGTTGATCAGATTTGACTCAGCAAACGTTGTGACTTTAGGTGCAGTCAGTTGGGAATCTTCTTTGTTCAATAAATGTAACTCCTCTGTTTAATTTATAAGACATTTTGGTAGCTGCAGAAAGTAATTCAATATATTTCCTGATATGTTTTTCATTAATCACAGTGAAATCAAGTAATAAATTATGATGCTTCAAATGAAATGACAATCACACAATTTTTCACATGACTTAAGTTATATAAAATACAACAACCACCAAGATTTTTCTGTACTTCATTTAAAAAAGGAACCAGATGGTAACAAACATCTTAATATTTCATATTGCTAAAAGCTCCTCCTGGTGCCACTGATTAGCTAGACTTGAAAAAAGGAAAATAAAACAAAATGCATTATCTGTGTTTTAAAATAAGAAACAAATGAAAGTTTAAGACAAAAATAAGACAGGCAGAGGAAGGACATAAAATGAATTGCTTTGTGGCTCATAAGTATTAGAAACACAAATGTCATATGAACTTTATCGTACTGTGTGGGTGGCCTAATAAAAATTAGAAGCAAAGAAAGGCTTATTGACAAGAGTCAGCCACCGCTTCGCTCCGACAGAAGCCTTGCTGGAGCGGGGTGACTTTGCCACCCCAGACTCCCGCCACCGCCTGGCACTTGTGCCCAGTCTTCACACTTGTCATTTGCAAACCCGGTGGACAAGATAAGGGATTGCTTTGCTTGCAGAGGTCTGCTTCCCCCTGATAAACTTCTATCTCATCCATAACTAGATTTGAGATATGCAGGATACACTCGTCTTCAAAGCTGTCACCAGAAGGGAACTCTGTCAATGACTTCTGCTTTCATACGCTCCAGATAAACCTCCCATTTTAATCCGTGCCCTTTGTGACTTTTCAAGCTATCGTCACCATCGAAGCCCTAATACACTTCCAGATACAGGGTGCTCCAAATTAGATTCCATTTACCCAGCCAAACTTCAGGGCCTCTATTTACTGCAAATATGACAGCTAGTCAGATCTAAAAGGAGTTTGACAAAATAGAGGGAAGAAATTTGTTCTCTATCCACCCCTGCCCACCAGGCTGTTTGCTATAGCGATATATTTTAAAACTTTCATAAACCTCAAACAGAAAAAAATAGGATTATCCATTACCATGTCAGCTTAAGTGATAACATAAATATATATCACAGAACATCTGCCACTAAATCACTGTTTATAGATGTCAGATCTCATTTATTATTAAAAACCCCCAAAAACAAACACTTTAAAGCCTTCCTTATTATTTCACAAGAAATGACTGATTTCTAAACTGCAAGGTGGAGCTATTCTTTCTAATCTTTTCATACAGAGTAATTTCTATTATAAACCTCAAGAAAAGTCAAGAATAACATTAGCTAGTATTCACAAACACATTATTAATGCCTGAATTACTTCATCCCGGTATGTAGTCTAGAAAACCCAACAGATTTTCCCCTTGATTTATCTCATCATGATTTTGCATGTAAGAGTGTGGGGCATCTCAGAAAACTTGCTTTTATCTTACTTTTCTTTGCACAGTAGAAAATGCACACCAAGAATTATATTCTGGTACTGATAACAAAAGATCTAAAATTTCAGAAAAATTTATAGAGTGGTCCTTATTCACAGAAAATGTGATTTTAAAAATCAGAATCTGTGGTTATAGTGCTGTGTTTGACTGATAGGGTCCAAGTGGTAGAATCTTTTTGCTTTTGCATTTTTTCAATTAATTTGATTTGTCCATTTTTTCTCCTCTGGGTCAGCTGCCTTAAAAAGTCTTAAGGCAGGCAGTCAGGGGTCAAATTACCCAATCATGGAATTATTTCTGAATATTCAATCTGTATCCTCTTAGGTACAAGTAAAAATCCTCCTACAAAAGCCACTCATCTGTATCATTGTAAATTCACCTCTCTGATCTGACCTCTTGCCCCTCTCCAATCTCCAGTCATCAACAAACCAAGAATATCATAATGGTTTGTTTTATAGGAGTTTCTGTTGGCTTGCTTCATTATATCTGCTTATGACTATACAGTTATTTTAGAAACAGACAGCTGAAACATCGGAAAATCCACACAGTTGTCAGCCCTGTGACATTCAATGCCCTCAAACATAGGACATGAAGATACAAAGTTGCACTTCTGAAGCAGAAATACTTTAAAATGTGAATGTTGAGCACACCCTGGCTTTGATCTCTGCCAGTTCCCCATCTTTTAAATCAAACAGCCATTTAATGATTGCTGTGGTGGTTTATATATACATGATTCATGGGCATGCTCTCAGGAGGTCACCAGAAAGGTTGGCATTTCACAAAGTGGTACAGTACCGTAGTCAGCCATTACATTCTCTCACCTACGTACAAGCTAATTTGATTAAAGGTAGAAGATCAATCAAACTCTATTGCCTCAGCAAGATTAATTACCTCAGCACTTTCTGAATTAATTATTAGTGCTCAGCCGTGGGGATAGAAAAACCCAATACAGTAGAAGTAAAGGGACCCAACGGGCAGATGCGGGAGACTGGGATGTATTTTAGCCCAAGATTTATTATCTTTAACTAATGACAGTGTCTTTCTTTTTTTTCTCAAATTAGGCCTAAGTGCCATAGCATGTTTATAACTCAGCAACAACAGAAGTAAACCAGTACTGTTACATTACAACCTTACTGTGGAACTAGAAGCACACCAGAGGAGAACAAAAAATGAAAACCGCATTAAAGAAAAACGTGTGTCTGCTGGCAAGCACTGCTACCCCCAGTTTCCGGACAGGGAACCAGGTACTTAAAAGTTTGTAGGTTTATTTGTTCTTGTTCTCCAGCACGAGGTCTGAAGTCCAGCTGCCAGCGCAGTCTTATTGATGGTGTCTAAAGAGTGTATTTCAGCCACTGCAGTTTCTGATGGTCAGACGCGCCAGCATGGCAAACCAGGCAGCATTTTCCCCAGGAGAGCGAGCTCCCCATCTCCAGCTGTCTGCCGGCGGTGTGCAGCACGGGCCCTCGCTTCCGCACGACACACCGAGATGTGAGGG
>NW_010224061.1:0-1796 GCF_000690775.1 Eurypyga helias
TCCCCCGCTGGAGGCGACACCGCCTCCGCTTCTCTCAGCCCCCAGCTCTGCCCCAGCGGGTGGCGGCGGCTGGGCGCTTTGCCACAGCCGTTACCTACCGGCGTACGCGGGGGGTTTCCTCTGGTCCTGCAACAGACGGTTTTATCGCCGCTTCTGTCCCGGGCAGCCAGGATTTCAGCCCCCTTGGAAAAGGCTTTCGAAAAACGAGCCTTGCCTACACATCCAGCACCAGTTCTATAAAGCGCTCTTGTTCACTCGTTTTTTTTAAACATCCCTTATATTTTCATTTTCCTATGACGTTGCCAGTTAGGAGCGATGAGGAACCTCCTTATCCTCCCATAATTATTCTTCACGAAATAGATGACGGAACATGTACACCACTTCAATATGAAATCTCTGATTAAACCTGTCCTCCTACCGATTCACTTCTGCTGTATGCGGCGTGATAAAATTCTGTGAAACACTGTCTTATAACTAACGTACGTACGCAGCCCAATCCCTATGGACCTCTCTGAGTAAACAAGCCGCTCTGGCTTGCGGCCAAATCATTTGAGAATGACAGCTAACCTTTAAAGCGGACGACGGCATTTTAGTAGGAAGGCTATACACTCTACTGGAATAAGGCTTTTATTGAGAAAAATAAAAAACCAGCACACACGCAAAATAAAATCCTTTATTTCATAAGAGAATGACAGAAAAAAAGCCCAAACACAACGAAGTGCCCTAGAGACTACCATACATCTGCCTCTGTACCTACTTAAGTTGAAAAAATAACTGCAAAACGAGGGAGGAAAACTTTAATACCTTCAGAATTTGATTAGGAGCTCAATATACTTTTTTAGAGACGTGCCCAATAAACAATGTGCACAGGGCACAAACACAACAACCAAAACCTCTGCTGGTAATGCAGCATAATAAACATTTTCTCCGCAACGAACGCTATGTCCAAGCGTGGGAACCGAAACAGTACTAAAAGCAAGTACCACTCACCGAATCAGTGTGAGCCACTCTTTTACTGAATATGGGGGTGGCTCTTAAAAGAGCCTTTGGGTTCAAACTGACGCTCGAGATGCTCTACTTGGAGCTGGTGTACTTGGTGACAGCCTTGGTGCCCTCGGACACGGCGTGCTTGGCCAGCTCGCCGGGCAGCAGGAGCCGCACGGCCGTCTGGATCTCCCGCGAGGTGATGGTGGAGCGCTTGTTGTAGTGCGCCAGGCGAGAGGCCTCGCCGGCGATGCGCTCGAAGATGTCGTTGACGAACGAGTTCATGATGCCCATGGCCTTGGACGAGATGCCGGTGTCGGGGTGCACCTGCTTCAGCACCTTGTACACGTAGATCGAGTAGCTCTCCTTCCTAGTCTTTCTACGCTTCTTGTCGCCCTTCTTCTGCGTCTTGGTGACGGCTTTCTTGGAGCCTTTCTTCGGAGCAGGAGCGGATTTGGCTGGTTCCGGCATTTTACTAGCCTGTCGCTACCTGTGTACTGCAGGAACGACGTAAATACAATAGCCGCGACACCCCTATTTATAGGGATGGTATGCAAATGAGGAGATTCACGACTGTTCTTTGCTATTGGACAATCCTGGTTTCTGATGTCAAACCATCCGGAATCTCCAATTGGTCGCTATGTCATCTGTCTTCTCATTGGTTAACTTCAGAATCGCAGCCTCCGCCAATCAGAAGTCCCACCGCACCCCAGGAAGAAGGGATAAAAAGCCAGGGTGGCTGCTCTCTTTTCATTTCTTCTCATTTCGACGGCATTTTAGACTTTTATATTACGTTTTCTTTTTTTTTTTTT
>NW_010224062.1:0-683 GCF_000690775.1 Eurypyga helias
GGGATGGGATGGGATGGGATGGGGACAGGGACAAAATGGGATGAGGATAAGGATGGGGACCTGGACAAAATGGAATCCATACAGGATAGGAATGGCATACGGGATGGGATGAGGACAAGTCTGTGATCAGGACAGGATGGGGATGGGATAAGGGATGGGATGCATCCCAACACACAGCTGCAGGAAGGTGACCTGTGGGCCTGGCCAGGAGCAGGGGTGGGCAGCTGAGCATGAAGCCAGGGTGGGCAGCACAGAGAGCGTGAGCACAGTGGCTTCTTAGCTGGCGATCATGGTGACCCCCGTCTCCTCAAAGACCCTCTGGAAGGCAACCTGGAGGGACACCAAGGAGCAGTGCCTGCGGCAGCTCCCCACCAAGAAGTAGATGAAGGGGTTGATGCTGCTGTTGATGCAGGCGAGCAGGAAAAAAACCTGGGAGGACACGAAGATGTAGCTGAACTGCTGCAGGAAATTCCAGATGCTGAGAGGAACCCCAAAGCTGAGAAAGAAAAGGACAGTGAGGAAGATAACGATGTAGAGCCTCTTGGGTTGACGTCGCTTGGAGCCGCACAGGACCTTAATGAACAGGATCACATTGGAAATGACCATGGGTGGGGCAAAGATGAGGAAGTTACGGACATACATGGAGATGAGAGACACCCGGCAGTGCTCGGCGTCATGCCACA
>NW_010224062.1:739-3057 GCF_000690775.1 Eurypyga helias
GGGCACACACCACGGCGGACAAGTGCTGGGGGCGGCGGATGCTGGAGCAGAGGACGGACACGCACCTCTCGATGCTGATGGCCGTCAGGAGGTACAGGCCCATGTTGTAGGAGAACAGCGAGAGCAGGAGGAGAGACCTCAGGTACGTCAAGGACACAACAGTGGAGCAGGAGACGTTCTTCATCACGTAGAGCAGGGATGAGGTGACCATGAAGAGGAGGAAGGTGAAGTCGGCGACGGCCAGGTTGAGGATGTAGACAGTGATGGGGTTCCTGCGGATGCGGAAGCCGAGGAGCCAGAGGACGGCCCCGTTCCCCGCCAGCCCGCAGAGGCAGATGAGCAGCGTGACAGTGTCTACGACCACGTCGGTGACCTCTATCCTGCACGGGTCTTCTCCATCGGTCTCCAGCACGGGCGATGTGGGAGGTGGGGATGTCTGGTTCAGCTCCATGGCGGGAGATGGGATGTGGTCCCCGGCTGCGGGCAGAGCAAATGGGGAGTTAGGGAACCCCAAGAGCAAGAAGGATGTGTCAGGGAGAGGGGTGCTGGTGATGGGGCGCAGCAGGGCTGGGCACAGGAGGGTGACAGCAGGGCTGGGGAGGCAGCTGCCTCCCCACTGATGGGCTGGGGGATGCGTGCGGAGGAGAGGACGGAGGCACTCCGAGGGAGGATGCGCGTGGGAATGGTTGAAGGGGCTGTGGGGAGCTCTCGGGAGACGCAAGCAGCTCCTAGGGCTGGGCCCCCATCCCGCCCCCCTACCTTCCCAGGCAGCAGCCAGGCCTACCTGCCCACACGTCCAAGCAGGGCAACCTCCCTCTGCTTTTCCTTGCCACGATCTTCTTAGATGAGGAGAACTGGGGTCTCCACGTCCTCGGAAGACCGGAGCAGCCTGTCTCTCCTCCAAATAAAGCTGCTCTTTGGGGCGTTTCTGCAAGATCACGCGTCAGGTGGTAAGAGAGCACTGGGCAGCTTCAGAGACAGAGGCTGCATCACCGAGCCTCTTCTCCTGTCAAATTTCTGTTGGTCTTGCGGGAAAGGAAATGTTTTGTCCGAGAGAATACCCCAGAGGACGAATGCTGCAGCAGCTACATCTTGCTGTGAAAGAATCTTGATGCTTTTAGGATTCAACCTGATATCTCATTAGACTGGTAATTACCACCTTCCTAATTGTTTTATTGTGCTCCAGTCTCCTCCCCCCACCCTGTCCTGATGCTGGCATCTTTCTAAGATTGTTCATTACTGCATCATTCGCCTTCCAGCCTCCCGGCATGTGAATCGCCACTGTCTCTCCTTCATCTTTGTCGTGCATCAGGCCTGGATGGGAATTCGGTGTTCGAGACATCGGTTCGGACTTTACCCGGCTGGTCTGGGGGCTGCAGTTACTTCCCAGCCAGGCTGGTACCCACTGAGGGAGAGGGGGCACCCAGTGGCAGGAGGGTGGGGGATGAGCCAGCCATAGGGTGCAGCATACACCATCCTGCCTCCATCCATCCCTGCTTTTCCATAACAAGCACCCATTTACCCCCACTGGGGCCTTGGGGTGGCAGAGGAGGGCACTGACCAGAGGGGAGGGCATCTTGGGGACCTCCAAGCTGGCATGTGGTGGACATGGTCTCTCCTTCCTCCCCAGAGCGGCACCGGTTGCCCTCTGTGTCCCCTCCAGCCGGTGCTGGTGAGGGAATGTGGTGACAGTGGGCAAAGCACCACCCCAGTGCCGAGTGCCCTCTGCCTCTCTAGCAAGGGCAGAAAGCTGCTTCTTCAGCTCGTTAAGCTGGTTAATTGCTTCTAGGACTGCTGCCATCCCTGCCTGGCTCACCTGGGGGGCTGGTGCACCCATGGCAGGGCTGGGGGGAGCTGGCGGGAAGGGACATCTATGCACAGGGCTCCCTGAGTCTGGCCACCACCCAGAAACACCCCATGTCCCAAATCCCTCGTGTCCGAGCATCCTCTGAGCTCTCATCTCTTGGAGCAGGGCCACGGGGGTCCCCATCCCGGGCAAGGATTGCTGTGGGGGCTGCAGGGTGGTCAGTGTGGGGTCTACGCACAGCACAGCCTGGGATCCCGGGAACAGCGCTGGGTTGGCATGTCCCTGAGCAAAGTGGGGTGTTGCAGCCCATCCCCGTCAGCGTGCCGGGATCACCGGGGAAAAAAATGTGGGCTGGGGGCTGCCCCCACCAGCCAGATCCCGCTGGGTTTGGTGCCAAGGACAGGGCTTCCCGGCAGGGCACGGCCGGGCACGGCACATCACCTGGTGTGACGGAAGGGGTGGCAGTGGCGGGGGGGACGGAGCTGTGAGTCACCCCTTCCCGCACCTCACT
>NW_010224063.1:0-323 GCF_000690775.1 Eurypyga helias
GCAGGATGCTCCGTGAGCCGGGGGGGTACCTGGTCCTGGAACATGGCCCCTCCGAAGGCCCAGGCGCCTGCAAAGACAAAGTACAGCTCGTAGAGCTCCCGGGGCGCATCCGGCGGGATGGTGTGCGGCATCAGGAGGCACTCGGGCAGGTACAGCACCGTCCGCGTCCCCGTGACCTCGGGCACCGGCGTGATCTGCTTGAAGCCGGCCTGGAGCTTCTCCAGGCACGCCGGCAGGTACCTGTCGAAGAGGATCATCGAGTGGGCCGCCTCGGGCTGTGCCGTCCTCATCTCAATCCAGCTGGACACACTGCTGTGGGCGGA
>NW_010224063.1:376-709 GCF_000690775.1 Eurypyga helias
GGCTGGCACAGATCCCGTCCCGTCCCATCCTGTCCCGTCCCATCCCATCCTTGTCCATCCCATCCGGTCCTGTCCTGTCCCATTTCATCCCGTCCCGTCCCACCATCCCCCTCCCCATGCTCAGGGGTTCCAGCCCATGTCCGTGGGGTTGACGTAGAGGATTCCGGCCCGGGATACGGTGGCCGGTGTGGCCGTGCGCTGATCTCGAAGAGGAGCCGCGTGGTGGGGTTGAGGGGGATGCGCTCGTTGCTGGCCAAGGTGAGAACCTGTCCCGGGGGGGGTGAGAGCAGCCCTGATGTGGGGTCCAGGCGTGAACGCGAGCTGATCACCCCA
>NW_010224063.1:795-1047 GCF_000690775.1 Eurypyga helias
CTCTGGTTTGCCCCCGTCTGGTTCCGGGCCAAGCCGACGAGCGGGCAAAGCGCCGGGAGCACGGCAGCACCCACCTTGTTGTCATCCATGACCGTGTTCAGGGACTCAATCCATCTGGGGGTCGATGTCTCCGTCAAGGATGATCCATTTGGGCCCCTCATGTGGGATGTTGGCCAGGTCCCGCGTCGCCGAGAACAGCCCTGCCCCCCGGAGACGCGCAGGGTTGTCCCTCGGGCTCGTCTGCCGAGGGAC
>NW_010224064.1:0-16129 GCF_000690775.1 Eurypyga helias
TATTATTATCATTGTTATTATTATTTTTCTTAATATTATTATGATCTTACTTAATTTTATTATTGTAAGGGGTCTAGCGGGAGCCACTCAATGCACAACAGCTATATAATTAGCAGATATCCCAAAATATTGTCATTGGCAGTGCTCAAAGGATCTTCAGTGAGGAAATTACATACAACAGAAGCAAGAAGCATCCAGTATTTTACAAATGCTGTCATATGGATATTAGAGATCTTTAAGTGGTAATAGCAATACGCCTAAAATTGAAATGCTGAATAAGCAGAGTAATACTACCCAACCTATGTCTGGTAGAACTATATTTAGGTGCTTTGCTGTTGAACAAGTCCTCAGAACGTTAGCCTAGATTGTAGCAAGTGTAATTTGGCTAAATTTAACGTGGAGAGATTTTAAGACTGGAAGATGTGTGGGTTAAAAGCCTGACCATTTGGCTTTTTACGACCACTTTATATCTGACCAATAAAGTGAAGCTGCTGCTACTGCTGGCTGTGGCATTCTGACGACGCCCTTTTTGTCCGTGAAATGACTAGGGAGGGAGGAGAATAAAACAAACTTGCAGTGTCTGCTGTATCTGTGACCTCTGCCATTTTACTTGTGGACCAATGCTGATGTTTCTAACAACATTTGTGCTGGAAAGAAGCAATTCTTCTTTGGGCACTCAGATGTTTTTAGGCAAAGAAATACATTTGGCTTCCTTACTTTTTCAGATAAACTGGGCTTTTGGCTTTTTCTTTCTCTTTTTTTTTTTTTAATATGTGAGAAAGTATATACAATCTGATATACCTATGGAGCTGAAACTGCTTTATGTCATCTCCAACCTGTTAGTCCTCCTGATAAATACCTTTAATGTAAAGAATGTTGTTATGACAGTATTTTATATGTTGTAACTATTGTACAGGAGTATTATTAAGTACAAGAGTATTTAATAACTTGTAGGAGTTGTAAGATCCATTAATCCAACAGTTTCTCTTTGGTATTATTACAGTACTATTAATATACCATGTGGGTGCTTCACCAAAAGGTCTACTTTCTTAAGGTTTTTAGCAGCTTGTTCTTTATAAACAGCTTTGGACACTGGCTACTAATTAGCTATCAACATTCAGAAAGTCATCAACAATGAGATTATTTGTGGCTGGTGCACTTCTGTTATTTATTTATGTAAGGCTGTGACATGAATGGAGATTAATTTGTGTTCTGTGACTCAGATACTGCTTTTTCCCCTTTGTAAAAAATATACAATAAAATGTTTTGCAGTCTTCTTGTATAAGCTGTTAGATGGCCTGAACTCCAGCATCTGTCTGTTCTAAAGGCAAGAGACATAAAAAGATCTTTTCTGTGCCTTCTTTTTTAGTACTTTTAATGATAATCATATTACCTGCTTAGAAGCAGGCATAAAGCATCTGCTTCTATCAAATATTAGAGAATGATCTATTGGAAGCATTTAGGAATAATATTTTAAAATCTCTTTCAAAATTCTGGAAGACAAACCCTGTTTATTAGATCTTCCTAAAATTGTTTATAAGAAAGCCATGTCTCCACTTGTCCGTTTTCAGCTGACTCAGGGAATGACAAATTTGGTGTTTCAGTAGATAGATATCTTGACCTATGAAATTGCAATTAGATTTTGTGGTTATTGCTCTCTCCTGCACAGACTTGGCACGGTCAGCTTAGGCAAGGGAGGTGAAAAAGAGGCAAAAGAGAAAATGTAAAATCTCATTTAAACTTACAAACATTTGTGCCTCAGTAACTTTACTTATGTCTGCAGCAATGCAGTTGCTTAGACTGTTGCAGTAAGCTTTGTAATCACTTACTTTTAAACAAATGTGTGTAACACGTAACCATAGGTAAAGGTAAGCATTGGACTCAGGATTTAGTAAAACGAGAAAGAGTAACTGCAGTCAAAATAAATGCATAATAGTAATTTCCTTTCAGGGTCATTCACATTTGACTTGCTATTTATGTCTCATTACTTTTGAACTTATTAAAAGGAATTTGAACTATAGATAAGGATTCACTTTACCTGGTAGACCTCATATAGGTTATATTGGTTGGAACTTGGAACATTTTCATAGAAAGCTGTGTCCTTTCCATTGACACAAAAGAGATTTTCAGACTTCTTAACAAATCATTAGGTTAATGCAGTTTTGCTGCATTAGGATGGATATTTTTATTGCTTTGACCATATCCACATTTTCTTTTTTTGAGCAAATCATACTTTAATTGTATTTTGGTGTTTGGTTTTATTTTTTTTTAATTGTTATATAAAATATTATTAAGTGTAACTTGGGTGAAAAGCACCCTTCTGTTTGTAGAACAACATAATCCAGTTTTCATCTTTCTTTAAGTAGAATTGAAAAAATGTGGGCTTTGTTAGTTGTTAGTAAAGTGGAGTGTGCTTTAAACAGATAACTACTGCTTTACAGACCCTATTCAGGTTCTTTCTTAGGGTGTCGAGCCCAAAACCAGACTCAACACTCTAGACATGTCTCAACAGGGATGAGTAAAGAGGAAAGATCACCTCCCTCAACCTGCTGGTAGTGCTCATCCTGATGCAGTCCAGGATGCTGATGGATTCCTTTGCTGCAAGGGCACACACTGCTGGTTTACAGTCAGCCCTCAGGTCCTTTTCTGCAAAGCTGCTTTCAGGGAGAATTAACCTCATAGTCCCAAATTTGCTTTGGAAACTGTGATTTAAACTCTAAGGATGAGATCTGCATTAGGACTTAAATGTGTCAATGCCAAAGGTTGGAGAACAAAACCTTTAGTCACTGAGCTGTAGAAGTGGGATCCATGGCTGGGAGGCCTGCAGTGGACATACAGAAGGTTAACTGCCTCAGAATACCACCAGCATGTTTAGTAAGAGCTCACCCAAATTTGATCTTTGAGCAGGAAGATGCCTACTCCATCTGACAGTGATATCATGACCACCAACATGTGTCCTAAGTCCCTTTCTCTATCTACTCAAATTCCTTCTCCAGAGTCTGCTAAAGAAGGCAGGTGCCTACTGTAATTTTCTGGAAAACTTGATCGATGATCACTTTCTCCCTTTTTCTCTTAGCACCATGGTTAGGGCTCTTATCCAGCATTTTGAAGTGTTAGCTTTAGGTCTTCCCTTTGTTTGAGGGGCATTGGTTCTCAGGAGAGTGCTCAGACAAGTTATAAGATGAAGTTCTTGCACTTCAATAGCAATATTGAATATTCGCTGGGTAAGAGAGAGCAGATGATTCTTCAGCTTTGTGAGTCATCTGAGAGGCAGAGTCCTGAACATCCTTTATGCAACCTTTCCCTCCCTCCTCATTCCCTCGTCGTTAACTGGTTTGTACCAAGTGTGAAAATTTCATGAGAAAAGGTAGAAAAATCCCTTTCATCTTTTGACAATTACGATGCTTTGCCCAACTGATGGATATAGGCCACAGATACTGTGCATGTTTCATCTGTAAATCTGTTTGAAGAGACTATTTCTTACCACACATTTATACAGTACATAGAAATTAGAGTCTGGATTACTTTAATTAGGAGTCCAAACTCTGCAGATTGCTGCAGCAATGCAAGCAGTGACTATGGTTCATGAAACATCTCTTTTATTTTTACTTGAGTTGTGATGGTGAGTTTCTCCTCACTGAATGGCAAAGTGGACCACTTGTGTCATGATCAAGAGAAGAGGAAAAGCTTAGGGAAATATTTTCCTTTTCAAAAATGTAACCATGTTTAAGAGAAAAGAAGAAGATGTCAGAAGGATTGTCTGTAAAAGATCAGAAACATTACTAATAGTAATGAATGAGTTAGGTGTGCCCTAGTCCAGAGATAGACGTTTAACAGTTGTCCTTACAAGCACTCAGATAAAACCCAAACAATTTCATAGCATATTACCCTCAACAGTGTTTGAGATTAGGCTGGTATAAAATGTTAATTCCGGATGAATTTGCAGCTGAAGTAGTTTTGTGTATAACTGCATCCCTTTATCATAGCTGTTAAGGGTCATTTTCCAGATTAAATCACATCTTGCCTGCTCTAAGCTATCCATCACTTCCTAAATGTTTTTAATTATCCTGGAATAAATGTGTATTTTCTGGGATCCAGCATCAAGGTGACTTCTTGAGGTCAGGGCAGACCCTGAGCTGGGCAGAATGGAAGACCTGTGTAGTGCTTCACAGGTCTCTACTGACCGTCAGTGCCTGGGGTGGCGTTACAACACCCTGGAAGACAGCATTTCTTGAAGAACTTCTGACGTAACGTAGGTATTGTGTTTACCATGACTAGGGTTTAATATGCCTACAACAGTTGTTTCATTCTTATTTTGTTTTCCCTTATGTTTTATTTTTATCTGGGTCTTGTCTATTGTATTTCAGATGGATTCTTTCTTTTTCACCTATCACAACTAGCAATTAAGACTCTCACTGGCCTCCATTTTTCTTCAGCAAATTCATTGTTCTTCAGTTTTATATGTGCAAATCTACTGTCTTCAAAATATAGTTGCAGTGACATCTGGGCAACCCTATCAGGAATGTAGAATCATAGAATCATAGAATGGTTAGGGTTGGAAGGGACCTTAAAGCTCATCTAGTTCCAACCCCCCTGCCATGGGCAGGGACACCTTCCACTAGACCAGGTTGCTCAAAGCCACATCCAGCCTGGCCTTGAACACTTCCAGGGATGGGCCATCCACAACATCTCTGGGCAACCTGTTCCAGTGCCTCACCACCCTCTCTGTGAAGAATTTCTTCCTGATATCTAATCTAAGCCTCCCCACTTTCAATTTATACCCATTACCCCTTGTCCTATCACTACAGGCCCTTGTAAAAAGTCCTCTCCCAGTACCCTTGTAGGCCCCCTTCAGGGACTGGAAGGCTGCAATGAGGTCTCCTCGGAGCCTCCTCTTCTCCAGGCTGAACAAGCCCAGTTCTCGCAGCCTTTCATCATAGGAGAGGTGCTCCAGCCCTCTCATCATCTTCGTGGCCCTCCTCTGGACTCGCTCCAAGTGGTCAATATCCTTCTGATATTGAGGGCTCCACAGCTGGACGCAGCACTCCAGGTGGGGTCTCACCAGAGCAGAGTAGAGGGGCAGAATCACCTCCCTCGACCTGCTGGCCACAATGTCAATATGACAGTTTCAGGCAATTGAGGGGCTAAAAGGCCATGTAAAATCCTCATGTGAAAAATACTGTGGCCCTATTAAAAAAATTAAAAGTTGATGTGGCTTTAAACAGGTCATTCACTGAACATGATAATTGCCTTCTTGAAGACTTCGGGCACATGCCTTTTGAGGTTCAGTTACAGATTTGTCTGATCCCCACTTGTGGACATATTGTGAGTTAGCTCAACATTGCTTTGTGTTTGTTTATGCTATTTATTTATGAGATCTCTATCAATATACCCACAGAAATTTATATAAGAACAAGTTACAATTTAAACTTCTGTGGTTTGCCTGAGTCCAGTAGAAATTCTTCTCACATATGTTGTGCCCATATATGCAAGGGCTCCTAAATCTTTTACTCCAAACCAACTCCTTAATGCTGGACAGAATTTCAGCAAGTATACACTGGACTAGTCCCACTGATTTTTATAAATGTGTGCCAGTTTAGAGTGGTTGAGGACCATGGTCACAACAGGTGTGAAGAAAATGAAGTTGAAAATAAATACTTATACAAAGCAGATCTGTGGAAGCCCTCCAGGGCAGGGTTGCTTTGCACCATCACCCTAAATACCCTTGAATGTGGCCTAACCAGCCTGGAAAGAACAACCAGTCTTCCTCCAAAGCTTCCATCTCTGTTGGTGACAGCCTTGGCAAGGAAGGTCAAGGCTGTTTCTTGTTTTTATTGTTGGCCTGTTGTATCTGTTGCAGACCTGTATAAATTAAGGACGTACTTACGTTACTCTGACATGACAGGAGAAGAATATTCTTTTAAAGAGCTTTTGCACCAGGATAAGAGTTGAGCAATCAAATATCTCGGGTTACTTTATGGTCTGGTCATGGACTCTGTTAAGCTTCATCACTTTGACATTCATTAATACACTCAGTGTTTCCATCTAGGGGTGGTTCCTCAGAAAAGGTAAGAGAAATCTCAATCTGTGAGGTATTTATATGATTTATCTATATACATTAATATAAATATAACATATGTATTTGTAACAAATCTATTTGTATAATGTATTCATATACTGTAGGTCATCAGTAAAACCTGAAACGAAGTGTGACTAAAATTATTTGCTTTGAAAACATTATATCTTCAAAAATCTTTTAGTGCAAGTGTGATCCCCAATCACCAAAGCTGTGAGGCAAATATTAAATTGTTGATCGTATCTGTTCTCATTGTTCTGAAGGCTGTACAATATACTGTTTAAAACTAGGATCAGAGCTCGAGGACATCTATTTGTTAAGTAAGTCCTTAAGTTAAAACATTTTGGAAATCAGCTTTCATATGCAGAGATTAATTGGGAGACTGAAGTGCTTGGGTGTGCATGAGTCCCGAGGCATTCAAATCTGCTGTCCTGGAAATACAAGTACATTCCTATTTTACCGTTCTTAGCTGCATGGATGGTTGCACAGCCTCAACCACAGATGTCTTTGGTTGTACAGATGACTAACAAAAGCCTGGAAGCTTTCCACTGAGACGAAGACAAAGACACTAAATGAACTGAATCTATGCTGAAGATCTGGTCCTTAGTAAGCAAGCAAGGGTGGTGTGCAGATGGTAATTCTTGCCTTGAAGTTTTAAGGTTTGGTTTTTTCCACAATTAATTATTGAATTGTGCATCTCTTTTTTTTTTTTTTTTTGAGTTTTCGTATTTGAGGAATTCCAAAGAAATTTGAATTGTAGTAAATTCCACAGCAGGCCCTGTTGAATTATTTCAAGTGCAAATCCAGAATTGAGTCTTGGTTATTTCTGAGAATTTTAGCCACCAGTTATTTGACCTCTCAGATAATTTGAAGCATCAGGGGTGAAGGAAATATGTGGACTGCAGTGATTATAGACCTACTGAAACTTTAACGTGGCTCATTGTATTCTACTCAGACTCTACTACTTTTTCAGACAGAAGATGCTTTGAAAAAGATGCCTTTTCTCAGCAGTGAAGCTCTTTGAGACACAGCTCAGGTGCACAAGGGAAACTTCTCGAGCATTAAAAAAAAAGCTAGGATCTTGTGCTTTATTTACAATTTCCCTTATTATATCAAGTCCAAAATGCAGCTCGTCTATGCTATGAAGGATTCTTCCTTCTCTAGGCAAGAGTTGATAGTATAAATTTAACTCCTCATACACATTAGTCCTACTTAGACCCAGCATTGCTTTGCTGTGAAATTTCATATTGATTCTGGTGTTTTCCTTTGTGCTTCTTAAGGCATGAATTGATTATGATTCACTGTCTCTGGTATCTAGTCTCTGCAGTTTTGCAGTTTTTGATGAGCGTGTAAATATTATCAGCTGTGAGGTACATGCTCATTGCAGGGAGATGCACACTGAAGTGGGTGGGAGGATTTTTAACTGATTTTTCCACTGGTGTGTGGAACTCCTGAGTTCCTTTTTGAACCAGCTGATCTTTCCTGACTCCTTAATCAAACCATGAAGAATATTTGCATCTTTTGCTTTTATCCATTTTCAAATACATGCTGATACATACAATTATATCCACCTAGAAGGTTCCTCAGCACTGTATTAAGAACAAAGTATAAATATAATTTTCTGCTATTTGTAGGACAAACATAAGGTTTTAAGCTCAAAGACAGTTTTCTCATCATCTGTATGTCAAAAAATAGTGTTTTGATGGATTGAAACATTTTGCAAGGGCTTGTCATTTCCTTCGACACTCGGGGGGTATGTTGCCAGTGATGCTGCTTCCTAGGGCTTTTGTTGTTTTGTTTTCCGTTTGCCTGCTCATTTTCTAGCCAGCCTGGCTCTCTGCCTGCCAGGGACATAGGGCAACTATATCCAGTCTTCCTGGCTTATCATGTCCATATCCCCAGATGCCTCTTCTTGGCATGTCCTTATGCCCCAAAGGCTCATGAGATAGGTTGCCTAATTGCCCTGATCCTTAAGTCTTGAGAGCCAAGCCCTGTCTCTTTTGTCGTGCTGGCTCGCTCATTCTCAAAGTGACTGTACTGTGGCTAGCGACTCATGGACTTGCCAGTTGGTAGGACTTGGGGTTATCCATATGCTGCTGTAGCTTGTGAATAGGCTGCTTGGATATTGATTCATTAGAAGGCAGGGTAACTGGCTGATCTCAAAGAAGTCTATGGGATTCCACAATTATGGGGTGGGGAAAAAAAAAAAAAGCCCAGGGGAATAAACATCCTAGTTTTCTTCTGCGGAAAATCTTAAGATTTTTAAAGCAACAATATTTATAAATAGACCTAGTGTCAGATTTCTCTAAAGATGCTTCCAGTCAGCTGTCTTGTTGCATGCTTTTCCTATATTACCAGCTGCAAAACTGGAAAAGAGATTTTGTTCTGAAGCACTGCAGGAATCCCTATACAAATGAGAAATGCATACACAAGATTTATATGAAAATCATTAAAAAAGTATGAATTGTGTTAATTTTATTCCTTGAATAAATACAAAGGGTAGCAATAAACTAAAATACAATCACTATGTCAAGCCAAAAAATATGTTTCTGGGATCACTATCTTCTAAATTATTCTTAAAACATTTATACTTCCTGGTGACTTTGACTTGAAAGCTGCTAGAACAAGAATAGGAAAGTTTAGTCCATCCCCATCTTACCTTACTTTCTTATTTTGGACACACACAAGTTATAGTAGCAATTCAGATTTTTTATTATTAAAAAAAAGCTATAGAAGAAAAATTGTAAAATCTTTTCATGGTGAAAGGAAAATTGATGAAAAGAAAAACAAAATCAAGATAGATAAGAGTAGGATAAGTTTACACATGTAGGCTTTAGCTGCAAAACAAGAGAAACTAAAAATAAAATTAAAGACATGCAGGAACAAGTCAGGAATAATGAAAATTTCAGTAGAAAGGTTACAGATACAATAGAAGAAATGGTAAGAGTCACATGAAATAAAGAAGCGTGAGAACTCTCAAGTGGGAGAAATTCAGAGTTCTCAGTTTTAAAAGAACAGATCGTATCTGTGTAAAATAAGAGATCATCAGTAAACCTTACACAGGAATAGGAAGAATTAAGGACAACACCTAAAGAAGCCAAGACCAAAGGACAGCCAAAAGGTTAAAAAAGACTATTTATCACTTTATAAATATATGTTGAACTGCAAATTTGAATATACTGGAGTTGGGCGATGAATAGGAAATACAGCATCTTTTAAAAAATCAGGAATATAATAATACTCTACCTTAAAATAGTGAAAATAAATTTGTTGCTTCCCTTTAAGAAATTAGACGTAAAAAATTCCTAATCAATGGCTCATGTATCTACCCTGAATGGAACATTCTGCCATCTAGTAAAAGAATCAATGCTGCAGATCTGAGACCAGTGTAAATTAGCACAGCTGCATTGACCTAATTCAAACTGCATTGATTTACACTAGATAAGAATCAGTCCTGCAGAGCATACATTTGGTAGGAAATGTGTAATATCTACAACTGAGTGAACGCAATAAAATAAAAATGAAGATATGTACTCATCTAAGTGATTTGTCACTTGCCATGTTTCTGTGAATGTCAAAGTGTTAGCCAGTAAGCTTACATCAGGAACTCTTATTCATTAATTTTGAAACTGATGTCTGGTAGAAAACCTACTGGTTTGATCCCAGTGTTTTTGTAAGTGCTTGACTGGGAGCAAGAGAAAAATCTATTATTTGATGTACTTTTCTTTCTCTTTTTCTTAACGGTAAAATTATTTCCACCTTCCTCTGAACTAAAGTACGTGTCACCGATAAAGACAAGATACAAGGCTGCCCCAGCAGGGTATTTCCTGCATTGCTGCAGTGCACGTAGCAATGACCTTTGCTGTAATAATTGAAACATATCTGATCCTGGAGTCTCAAATGCTCTGGTTCACTGGAGAGGAGATAATTTAGAAAACCTTGAGGTCTGAGCCAAGGCTCATGGTGAAGGAATGATATTAGTTAGGAAAACCTAAATGAGCAGAGAGACTGCTTTTGCTTTTATCACGGGATCAGATGTGAGGAGAAAGAGAGGTAACACATTAAATAAATATGGTCATGTTGCATACCTATATCAAAGATGCTCTACGGAAACAGTGGTGAATGAGTAATAAACCTTTATTGTGAAGATGCTCATACTTGATGTAGGTTAACTTGGATGCCTGGAAAGTGGGTTGCCTACAGAATAAGAAGTTGTAGATGATGTTCACATCATTAAAAGTTGCTTTTATTCTTGACAACCTGATGGCCTTTGAGTTCAGGTTGTAGAGCTCCTGTAATGATAATTATTTTGCTTTAGGCATACCAGATGCATTTGTTGGCTGCATAACAGCATCTTATTTCCATTAATTTATCTTCAAACTCTATACTGTCACCTTAATGGAGAATGGGAAACTTATCTTGAAGATTCTATTTATTTAAACTCTTATAAGAAAAAAATATACAGATCTGACTTGCATTTTATTAACATTGAGGAGTAGTAGAGGAAGGGTCAAAGTTCAATTATTCCATTGTCAGCATTCAAGTGAGTAATCTCAGATGTTTTATTTACAGTGTACTCAGACGTTTCCTTTTGAAATAAAAGGAAATTTTCACTTTTTTCAAGCATGAACACTTCTCGGATGAAATTGCAGTTAATTGAAGCTGTAATTGCTTTAGATGAACATCATTAAAATGTTTAGAGAATAGTTTTGAGGGTTTTGTTTAAATTTTCTTTTGAAAGAAAACCTGCACCATTTTTATGCTACAGTTGAAAAAGTTCAAGACAGTAGATTTAATTTGAATGAAATACTTTAAAAGGATTCTAAGATTTTACCCACCTTATTAAAAAACTGAAGTACTGAATGAAGAAATGAAATTCAGGAGGTTTACCAGCAGTTTGAATTGTACAGAAGTATGTTGCAATGAAATGTATCCATAATATATTGTCCTGATACTTTTTTTCTTTTTGTCAGGGAGAAAGCTTTTTTGCCACCTCATACTTGGGATCTAAGATGCTGCTAATGATATCGTTATCTACATATGTGATTATGAAATTCCATAAGGCCGTTTTGTAAACATAAGGGCTATTTCCACATAGGTTGTCCAGCCATCACATGCCCATAGAGTGCTCAGTGTTTAGACAGGTCAAAGAAAATGAAATAGGTATATATGTGTTTTAGGTTTGTACTTCTCAAGTGGCTGTCATGGAAATCAGTGGGCTTGTGAATACATCACTGTGCCTGTTGCTTTAGGTCTTTTTCAAGGGTCAAACACAGGCCTTCGGAAGGAGCAGTGATGACTGCTTGATACAACCGTGGTTTCTCTGAGAACATCTGTCCCAGGGACAAAGCAGGAGCAACAACACGTCATGTTTGTGTCTGCTAATCCAGCTGCTGGCTGAAACAGGGCTGCTGTGATCAGTCCACATGGAACTGGCACACAGAGGGATCTCTCAGGGCTTTTTGACCAAGGCCAATCTGGAGTGTGGTAAATCCATCTCCTTCGTGGGAGTGTAGGGGCATCTTCCAAGTTATGAATAGAAGGATGAAGTGAGCTACAGCTGATAGCGTGATCCTATATTTTGAGTAACTGCCTGAGTGGCTTGGTGGGACATAGGGGCTGCTGATATCACAATGTCAGGTTATCACTGCTGGCTCTTTCTCCATCTCTCTCTCTTGTTGAGTTTGGCCACCCCTCTCCTCTCTTCCCCACACATGGCATTTAAGTACTACCAGCCAAAATCTATCATACTTTGCGTTGGCATACAATGTGCCAGCAGCCTGATTCGCACAAGTAACCAAGCATACTGTCTGAAGCATACTCATGTCAAAATTTGTTTGGTAATCACATCAAAATGCACCTGTTCACACCATTTCCCATACTTCTATGGAGGTAGGGAAAAAAACAGTCTTGGAATTTTATGTCTACTTTTGGTATGAGCTGAAAGTCCGAGATGCAGGAAGCTGTTTATTTAAACAAACACACAAACCCCAACAAAACCCCCTCACAAATTAAGGGAAAACTAACCTCACCAATATTCTTCCTATGGCCTTAACATAATCAAAATAGTTCTTGTTGCTCCTATGCTAAAAGAGGTAAATATACGTCACCAAGGGCAAAGCAGCAAATGCATATCTTGTCTAAGTTTGGCATAACTGTCTGGAATTCTTACATCTGGACACTTTTCCTGTAAGAGGTGCAAAACATGTCAAAGAGAGATATTGATTTTTCTAGTATAAGTCAGAGTAATTACACAAATGAAAGGTATATTGGTGAAAAGTTTATTTTCCAGTATTAATGAATCTACATTTCTGATATAGAAATGTAAATAAATTATGCTTTTTGTCAACTTTGCTGGCAGAAGTTCTAAATATTAATCTGAGCTTAGGCATCACCACTATTTTTATCAGCTCTTAGCTCAGAGACTGATAGAGAAGCTGTACAAAATACAGCTGTAAAAAAATATAAAGGTCTAAATAATGCAATATTTGGTAATACTTATGGGAAGATGACAATGAAAAACTCCAGAATAAAGCTCTGTTGTAGGAACATGAGTAAGACTTCCTGTTCAAAATAGTGCAGCACAGACTTTTCTGAAGATAAGAACTGGTCTTGGAGTTACAACTTTCAGACACAGATGCTCTTAGCAGATCTTATGCTGAGTGGAACTAAAGAAGAAGGAGTAGCCTTTTACTAGATACTGTCTTGTTATAATGTCTTTATTACATATCGGTTTATTATAGGGAAGTGTCTCTTAATTAAATGGGGTATATGAGCTACTTTCAATGTGTTCTTGAGACGTCATTGAGAAAATCAGGTTCCTAAATACAAGGAACGGTCCTCACGAAGTCAGCCTCTATTGAAAATGTTTAGAGCCACAAACTAAAAAAATTTAAATTCCTTCTCTCCAGGAAAATTCTTTGGCATTTATGCTCTAGGTCGGTTATGTCTTTCCTTGATATGATAAAGCCTCAGGAAGGAAACAGGGTACAAACTTATGTATGAGGATCCTTTTAGGGAGCTTTTTAAAGAACTATTCCCTCTAGAGAAAATCTGGTGAGATGGGGAAAAAATATATGTCTGAACTCCTTATGGATATCTGCACAGACTGAAGAATTTGACCACTTCTTTGTGCTCTGCCTGACATCTCACTTTCTCATTGTCTGTGGTTTGATTCTTTCTTCCCTCTACTTTTCTGTCATGGTGGATGGGACGGGAAGCTGTGTTAGAGGCTGTGCTCATTTCCTTGTGAATAACCTGCTGGGAGTCTCTGAAGGTCGGGGAGGACTCCTGCTGCAGAGACTGACTACTTTCCTTACTCACCTAACTTGACACTGATGAGATTTCTTCCGGCTTAAATAATTTGCTTGTTATGCTGATTTGGGGTAATACCAGCCAATTTGCTCTCATTTTCTTTACCACAGAGGTGATCAGAGAGAATAAACATCTAAAACATTTTGTTTGCTAGCTTTCAGAAGTGTAATTTGTTGCTCTGCCAGCTATAGAAAATGGAAACTGTAGTACAAAAGAGGTTACTATTTGTCTCAAATAAGTATTTAACAGCCTTAATGAGCTAGTTACTGTATATTAATTAAATCTAAATAGGTCATTGAGAGACACTGAGTTTTTTCCTTGCCATCTGGTTAGCTTGTTTTAAATGACAAAAGCAATAAGTACTTAATTGTGTTCCTATTAATACATTTTAATTTTTGAATCTTCTGAGATTTTTAATGGACATTTCTCAAGTTATAGTGAAAAAATAGAGATTTTATCATCTATGAGTAATTACTTCCATTAACAGCTTTGCTACCAAGTGCTGCTGTAACCTGTCTCTGGAATTGTGTCATGCAGACAAGAACAAAATGTCAGCATTTTTCAATTGCCATGGCAGCCTCTGAATGAAAAATGGAACCCTCGCAAGTATCTCCCAAAGCAGATTTCACATTTCTTCCTCCTGGTGCTTCTGCTTAGTAAAACTAAGTCTGCCTTTCATGGTTACGGCCTCTGAATTTCCTTGTCTCACTGAGCTCTACAGTTGTGACGTATCAGAATAGGATCGTTCAGGAGGCAACGTAGACTAACTTGCCATTTCAACCATTGCCAGTTCCCAGTGTTCCTGCTGCAATTCACCTATTTACTGCCACTGCTGTCATGGGGCATCTATGTCTTCTAGGATGCAGAAAAGAAACAAGGCTCCACGAGAGAAGGAAACCTTTGTTCTTTTTAAAATAGGTGGTATAATGTGCAGCTAGTAAGCAAATAACTGGAATTACCATGCTATTTAGAGAAATATTTTCAACTGCATGTTTAGTGCTCTATTAAGTCTAGTAAAAAAAGGAAATATTTTTCAATATTTGTTGAAACTAAAAGGTATTCTTGATGGCACACTTCAGTTTTTGTCACAGCAGCGATCTGTTTTTTCCACAAAATAATCTTTTCAGCTTGCATTTAAACATTATTAGACATCTCAACTCTCACTCAGTGACATGGTGAGTGACTGAAAGAAAATGAATGCCAGCTGCACCTGGTAAACAGGAAAAATGCCATTACCTGTCCTTCAGGGCCACCTCAGCTAAAATTATGGTCAAGCCTCTGCCAGCTTTGCAGGGAATGCCACAAATGACAATAGATAGAAGTTGTCCCTAGAGGACATTCCATTCCCTGCTCAAGCCATGAGGGTGCCACAAGCAAAGCTCAGTTGATGTGCAATCTGTGTCTTATTGTGGCCAAGTGGGAGCTGAGGACGCTTCCTGTGACAACTGCCACTTTTCATTGGTGAAGGAATAACGATAACATGACTCCTAAAGGAATTTGCCTTTTATATTGCTCAGAAAGTAGAGAATTTCCTAGAGACTGTGGGACTATGACTGGCCAAAGAGAAAAGTTTTCCAATTGCATTGAATACCCTTCTTTGCTTTTCATTTTGTTGTGTTCATAAATAGACCCATATCGGTACAAATGGAGGACTTCAGCATGAGTTTCTTAATGCACAAATTGGATAATTGTGAGTTCATTCCAGATTCATAAGATACAGCTTGAATATAAGTAAGGAAAGAACTGCTGGAAACAATGTTATGAACTGCAAAGTGCCAGGACATGTAATACAGGAATAAACTGTGTAATGAAAAATGCATAATGCAAACCACCTAATTTGTACTTTTAATGTTCTTTGCCCCATTTTTTCTCATTTTTTCCCCTTGAGCATTGTTTTTTTCTGCTTATCTTTCAGCCTCATGATCCCTATTTTCAGAATTCTAAAGGCAGTAGAACTATTGCAGTTACAGCAAAGTAGCAAACCATCTATCAAGTAATCTTATCCTATCCAAGCGTCCTAAAATTCATTCTTCTGCCTGACCTCCCACTCTTCTTCCTTTAAGAGGGGAACAGAAAGCACCAGAGCTCTCACTTCAATTGTGCCAGTTGCTTCTACTCTGCCTATTACTTTCATTATCAAATTTCCACCAATGAATCAGATTTGCTGGCTTTTCTTTAACCTCAGTTTTGCAGCTGTCACTTATACTGTAATTGCAAAGACTTCAAACTGAAGATGGGGAAGTAACTGCAAAGGTGCTTCTTAACAGGGCAAGAAAAAAGTGTGCTTTTACTTTAAATTAACCAAGTGAGTATGCAAATGCTAGGTCAAGTTAAGGAGACAGCACGGACAATAAGGAAACCTCTCTGAATCTTAGAGATCAATCACAAAACCAGCTGGATGAACTATTTGAGGACTCAATCTGCTGATAAATTTTAGGGTTGGTTAGATGGGCAGAGACAAGTAAAGAGGTTAGGAAATATTACCACGGGAACTTGCTGAGGGGCCAAGCCCCTGAGGACCAATACAAAACAAAGTGGTCCTTATGCTGTTTCTATTTAAGATCACACTGTTTTTTGTCCTGATTCATCAATTTCCAAGGGCTAAGATTGATTATTGTGCCCTGTATTGGACCTGTGTTTTGCTCAGCTCAGATGACTGCAGCTGGAAATTGGGACCAATATTTTTAGATCACAACAGCCCAGAAAGAAGTTATTTTTATAATAATAATAATAATAATA
>NW_010224065.1:0-8694 GCF_000690775.1 Eurypyga helias
ATCCTGCTCTGATTTGATTGGTAATGGGGAAATGTAATTTTATTAAGTCTAGTGTTTTCTTCATGATGGTAATTGCTCAATGACCCGTCCCTATCCTTATTTCAACCCATGAGCTTTTTGTTGTATTTTCTCTTCCCAGCGAGCGATAGAGTGGCTTGAGGGGCACCTGGCCTCCCGCCAGGGTCAGCCCACCTCGACTTCATGAGCATGTAGGCCTCTGCAGAGCCTTCTCCCATTGTAGCAATTCACTAATAAATAATAACATGAAGTGTTTCAATTCTTTACATTCTGACATTCAAAAGGAAGACGTCTGTATAAGATGGGGTTTTTGGCATTCTGTGCATGCTTTATTTTTTTAATTCCAACATAATTTATGTTGTAGGTCATGCAGGAGTGTCTGCCAGCATGATGAAGAAAAGAACTTCCCACAAGTAAGTTGTTAACATGTTTACTAAAGTATAGCTCTCAGTAACTAGAAGTACTGTTCTAGAAATGTATCTGTATTGTTCCACTCACTTTGTTGTAAATCATGTGGAATGATATTGGCGTAGAGTCAGGCTTTAGTTCTCTCAGGAGGGTGGTAGGGAAGAAAGCCCCACAAATAAAGTTTAAAACATTATTTTGGCTGTTACTGTGAAGTTATCCTTGAATACAATTTTGTAATCTTTCTGGAATTCAGAGAGACGGAGTTGCAAGCCAGAAATCAGCCACATGTACTGTAGGATCTCTGTTCTCTGGCTCAGAGTTCGTGCATTGTCACCAGGCCAGTAAAAGCTGCAGAGCATGCTTACTGATAACCCAGTCTTGAAGTAATCTTGGAAATATCTAATCTTGTATCCACCACAACTGTAGTTTTGAAAAGGGTTTTTCACTTCCCTAAAATAAAGAATATACTGAAATACTTCTGTAAGGAGGCTGCTATTACTGTGTGAAGGATACCTGCTTGTCCTACACATTCATGGCATGTATTTTTCCCTCTACAACATTAAATAGTAGCAGCTGAACATTGGTGAGTAGCTGTGTGAAAACAGGTAATGTTCTAGGCATAATTGGTCTTAGTGTCAAACAGCGAGAGATGTTACCTGGTGGGAGAAATCTAAGCTGGGTAAGTTTGAAACTTAGTAAAATGTTACTAGTTGTACTTTAAGTGTAAGGTCATGAAGTGATGCATCAATTGAAAGCAATTTGTTCGGCAAGTGTATTTTCCGCGGTTAACATAGTTAGTCACTGCTAACAGTGTTAATTGTTTCCCAGACACAACACCTGATGTAAAACTACTCTAATCCCTTCCACCAGCTCATCATTATCCATTCTTGTCTATCTTCATAGAAGGCAAAGAGAAACATTTATTTGTCTAGGGACAGGTAGAGTTGGTTAAAACTTAATTTCTCTTGTTCTCTTTCAACCGCTCAGAGAAAGGAGTGTATGATGGGAAGACTATCAGAGGTGGGTTGCCTTTTGTACTTGAGGGTGGCTAGACTTGTCTTTATTGTTGTGTTGATATACACTTATTTAAATAACTAAATAGGCTGTAAATTTGTTAGCATAAAGGCTTTTATGGGGCATAAGAAGTTTTGATCCTAAGTGACATGATTTTGAGACATTAAACTCCAGCATCCAGCTTAGTTTTATGTTAATGTAGCCTAGTTCCATTGTTTATTATTTATTTAGTAAAGGTTTTTTTGTACCAAACCAAGATTTCTTCTGTGCTGCTCACTGACTTGTCTGAGAGTGAGGCAGAGTAGTAGAAAATTGTTCGTATTCGTAGTTGATCATAAATGAGTCGGGATATGAAGGACCACATAATAGTATATGCTGATACTACTCTGAGCCTGTTATGGTAGAGCATGAGTTAGTAAGGTATACTGTCTGTCACTGACTTAGTTACTTAGTTACTCCACATATAAAGAAAACGAGGAACAAGCCTACTGGCACTTGGAGGCCATCAAGGAAATTTTAAAATAGCTTCAGAAGGATTGTGGCAGAGAAGCCGAGAGGGTGGAACAGGAATTCAGTAATTGAGGATGTGATAGAATGAGTTGTGTAGATGAGTCTTGCGAACTTTTCTTTACTAAATGGTAGTTACTGAACATTTTGGAAAGGGTTCCCATGCTTGTAGGGCAGTTCTTCCAAGTGCTCTGTCAATGAGCAGGTGATCTCTGCCAGTATGAAGCAGACCTCGCTGGCATCAGTCACTAATCTCCCAGACCTCATTCTTTTCACTCTTGGTGCATAAGGAAAAAGTATAAAACGATCCTTTCTTTGTAGGCTCTCCCAAATTTCTTGTAGTTGGCAATTCAGGGACTTTGAGTGCAGGTTATACCTGCAGTTTAGCTACAGGTGAACTTAAACATTTTGAACTTCTGATGCTGTTTTAAGATAACTGCCATCTTGGGTCCTGCAGCATCTGAGGATGAAATTCATAACTGAATGATAGTTTTGAGGGAGTACAGAAAGTGCTTTAAAACTTTTGCCTCAACTAATATGCTTCACACTCAATATTGTAAAAAGTAGTAAACACCAATTCTCTCATCACCATTCTGCTATTAATGATGGTCTGTAATAAGATCACAATTGTATGAAGTTTCGGGTCCTATTTTAATACCGTTTCTGCTTAGCACCATGAAAGACTTGAAATTGTACTAACCATTGCTGTACTGCATTTGTACTATTTATAGTTTTCCTTTCCATTTTTCACAGTTGTGCCTTTCTTGCACATCTGAGGGGTATGGTTTCCTTTCACCCTTCTGGTTTTTTCCTTAGTTGTACCTTTTTGTGTTTTTCTGAGATTATCAGGAAAAAAAAAGAGTGGATAACTTTACTTGGTAGGTTCTTGGGAATTGCCAGTCTCCTTTTTATAAATGCTAGTTTGCCTTTTAAGCAGAACCCTGAAATAACAGTTGATTTTCTGCCACATGTCCTGAGCAATTCTGCACTACATCACTTTCCCTGTTAGCAGCTGCCAAATAAGTTTGTGCGAGGACCACATACATACAACTTTTAAAATCTGGGAAGATTTCTTTCTGCCTGTGTAGTCATTAGAAAGTTTCTAAAGTATCTGGTTCTGATAATGAAACCTTTTCACATAACTAGGTTTTACTTACCAGGTTACTCTTACTATCTTCAAGATGAGGAAGAGGATCTGAAACTTTTTCAGGATTGAAGGGCAATTTACAATAAGGATGTGTCTGATGTGTGGAGCTCTTTCCAGGACTTGCTATTTTCTGGTTTTCCTGGCTCCATGTTTTACATGTCTAGAAAAATTGTGACTCAGTCTCAAAAAGCAAATATTTGTGGAATCTTAAAGATAATTCTTACAAAACAGGAGGAAAAAAATTAGTTGGGCCTTCTGGATATAGCATCATAGAAGGTTATGTACGTTTGTATTACTCGACATGTATCACAGAAATAATACACTGGTGAGGAGAGGAAAGGATTGAGTTGATTACTTGGTTGTCTTGCATGGAAGTATTTTCACAGATTCACAGAATGGTTTGGGTTGGAAGGGACCTTAAAGATCATCTAGTTCCAACCCCCCTGCCATGGGCAGGGACACCTTCCACTAGACCAGGTTGCTCAAAGTCTCGTCCAGCCTGGCCTTCATAACTATTACTTACTGATAGTGAGAAACCGGTGCTTCCTTTCTTACCACACGTTAAGGTGCAAGAAGTAGTAGGTGTTCCTTGGTAATTTACTAGTTTGAAAGTCTCATTTCTTACAGTATGAAGCACTGCTTCTGAGATTGAATGACTGTTCAGTAGTACAGACTTCAAACAAAAATCTGAACTGCAAGTACACCTGGCGGGTACTTGACTTGTAATTAACTTTTTAATGCTTTTTTGCTCTCTGAGGTATTTCAGAGTTAGTTACCAGTTTGAACTTAGTTATGTAGTCTTTTTTCCATCATATTTTTTAAAATGAATGTGAAGCTTTTTGCCTAATTATTCCAATTTACAAACAGTAAGGTGGAATATGCTTTATTAGGCAGAAAGTAAAATTGACTTTGAGGTTAAACATGAATAGGGTTACTTTCACCTTTTTAAACAATGAGAGGATTAGCAGCAGAGTCAAACTGCTTAAAACTGACATCGTTCTATCTATTTTTAGCTATTTTTACCTTCAGTTGGTTTTATTCTGCTTTAGAATGGAACTGTGATTGATTAGATTTAAATAAATTAATTACATGCAAAACAAGCTTGTATCTGTTAGGCTGAGAACCAGATCTGATCCCATTTTGTAATAGTAAACTATTACGGAGACGATTACAACCAAAAGAAAAAAAAAACATACTTGAGCAAGAACTAGAATTTGAAAATGCATTCTAGTTTCTGTCTAAATCTAGAACCAACTTTGTGGGATAGTTCCTCTTAACTGGAAGAAATCGGAGTTCCTATAATCACAAGTGGTGTCAAAGTGAGGAGTACAAAAACTGTGGTTTGGTATTGCTGAAAAGCTTAAATGATAACAAAAGTGAAAAATTGACAAAACATCCAGCTAAAATCTTCACGGTGAATGAAAGTGAAGGTGTGGCAAGGTGCTGAAGGCATCACACATCTTGCTTTTAGTAGTTACAATTACATCTTGAGCATTATGCGTTCCAATTTCATTTAGTGAGTGCATTATTATGAAAGACTACTTCCGAGATTTCAGTGATATTATTTGTTATTTGTCTTTTGCATCATATAGGGACTTCTCTGAGAGCATTCATTGTTCTTGGAGATGTTTCTCTTTGGTCCCTATCTCTAATCTAAGGAAGAGTATTGTTTTCTGCAAGTGATAATCTCTGTTAGATGTTGCTTTTCAACATGGTAGTAGTGTGCATATTTTCCTGCCATTTAAATTAGGTGTGCTACAAGTAATAGCTCAAAAATTTGTTTTACAACTCGTTGACATATATGAGAATTTTGATCAGGCAACCCTCTTAATTTTCTTTTTAGGAATTAATATGTGTGTTGTAACATGCTAAAATAGATATAATAATTTCTTATCACCAGTATAATGTCACAGTGTTTCATAGTTTCTTCCATTTGTATGCAAAATTATCAATTTGTGGTTTTAATAACTGGGTAGAACGAAACTTGCATAACACCTTCAGTGATTTGAAACTACCAACTAGGTTACGTGGCTGTTGATCAGAACAGCTGTTACTCACCAGAGGGAATTTTCCTGCAACTTCAATGAAAATAGAGGAAGGACAAAAAGGTGTATTTAGTCTATTTTCCACATTAAGGAGTATACCTTCTGTTGCCATTACCATGACACACATTTTTCTTTTACTATACCAAAAAAGAGTGCTAGAGAAATGTTGTTGCTACCACGTGTCTTTAATATTATTTGGAGTCAAATATACCTGTAAGTGGTGAAGAAGTTAAATTTCCTTCAAGTGAAAACATGGCGGGGGCGGGGAAAGAAATTTAGTCAGCCACTAGTAATGTTTTCACTAAGTTCTTCCTCCTGTGACACGAGTTGCTTTTACTGTTCTGCAGAGAGCAACAACGTAGTAAAGTTACAGTGCTGCCAGGTAATCTTGTGCTTTGAGACCTGGTCAGGTGAAATTTTACTGTTGACTTTTGGTGTAGCAAGGGCTAAAATACTTTTTTTGGCTTAAATAAGCTAATTTTGTAAATGACGGTCAGGAAACTGGCCTTAGAAAGCAGATCAAAAATGTTTCACTTATTTTCAGTGTGTTTTTTCTTTTTTCCAATACAGTGTAATACGCTTCATAGCTTAATTTGAATAAGGTGTGCTAAGCTATAATATATACTGCCCTCTTGAAGCATACAGCTCTTGTCTGGAGTGCAATTTTTGAATATGTATGTACTTGTTTAATGTTATGTTTGTATCTGTGTACAGAAAGCATAGAAACAATGTGGGACCAAGCAAACCTATTTCTCAGCCACGAAGAAATATTGTAGGCTGCAGAATACAGCATGGATGGAAAGAAGGGAGTGGACCTGTAACACAGTGGAAGGGGACAGTTCTTGATCAAGTTCCTGTAAATCCCTCTCTCTATCTTATAAAGTATGATGGATTTGACTGTGTGTATGGACTAGAACTGCACAAAGATGAAAGAGTTTCAGCACTTGAAGTTCTTCCAGACAGAGTTGGTAAGTGTTTTGTTTTTTCTCCAAATTTCACATACATACAAGCTGACATTTAATAGCAAATGTTTTTCACCAGTCTTTCCAGACGTCCATCAAGGTAACATCTGACCACTTAGTTATTAATTAATTCCATTTTTGTCACGTGGCAGGTAATCAAAATGCTCTATTTAAATTCTTTTGATTCCACAAAGACTTGATGAAACCCAGTGAGTGCAGTGCTGTCTTCTGTCTTCAAGTAGTATTCAGTATACATTCTGTAGCGTTTGTTTAGAGTTTTACCCCTAAGAACCATATGTAAAGTTAACATTCATATTTCTGTTAAAACTTGAACTCTGTGCCACTGTGGCTGTGTTGTCTGTTGTGTGTGTCTGACAGTAATAATGCTGGTTTTTTGCTCATGTACTTCCCCAGATTACTTTTATTAATAGGAAAAAGACATTTTCTAAGTGAAATTACTTGATAAGTAACAAGGCTTTTTGATTTTCAGTATTAGTACTGAATTGTTTAACTGCAGGTTTTTCCAACTGCAAAGTTCAATATTCACCCAAGTCATTGCTAGTTTGCAAACAGAATAAGCTGATGAATCTTTTGACTGCAGAGCAATTAGTAGCAGTCTCTAAAGTGGTGTTAGGGGGAACCAAACCCCAAAGCTTCATTAGTAATGTCATAGGACTGTTCTGTGATTGGCCTTTCTCTCTCTTCACCCCTGCCTGCCTCTCCTCTTGAGCGTCTAGTTGAAATACAAAGAGTCTTCACTGCTGTGGGCTCGATTTTATCTCCCTTTACCTTGCATTACGATTGTTTAATCACAGGGAATGGGGTGATGTATTGTTATTTTAACAATTTTCTGAAGTTCTGCAGTTCTTCAGTGGTGAACGCTCTTGAATGGACAGTGTTTGTTTTGTGTATGAATTGACTGACTTCCAATCACAGTTGTTTATGAATCAGGGTAAAGATTATTTTTCACAAAGACATATCTCTGCTTTTGAATGAACGTATGAAATTATGTCATTTCAGCTTCATCTCGAATTAGTGATGCCCACCTGGCAGACACAATGATTGGCAAAGCTGTGGAACATATGTTTGAGACAGAGGATGGCTCAAAAGATGAGTGGAGGGGGATGGTCTTGGCTCGAGCTCCTATTATGAACACATGGTTTTATATTACCTATGAGAAGGATCCTGTCTTGTACATGTACCAACTCTTAGATGACTATAAAGAAGGTGACCTTCGCATTATGCCTGATTCGAGTAAGTAGGCCAGTTACTGTTTTCTTCTGGAGAGTGGCAGCTTTGTACATTAACGTTTGTCTGTGTTTTACTTACGGATAGGAGAGTTGTCAAGCAAAGGTCTTACTTGTTACTCCCTTTAATTGTTTTTTTAAATATCACAACTAACAAAAGTTATAGCACAACAAAGAACATGTGTTAGCTGCTGAAATTTTTTACTTTTATCAGCAGTGACATACATAGGGAAAGTACTTTCTGTAATTATTCCTAATTCTGCTGAATATACATACAGCTGGAAGAGTTTATGCTTAGTTGTTTTAATGGAAACTGACAACTGTTTTATTACAGAAGTATCAGTTTGTTTAGGTGGCTCTTGATTTGTGCTTCTGAAGCAGTTCCCCCTGGGAATAATATTTAATATAGTTAGATTATTTTCTTTGGGGTAGGTGTCTTCAGTGTCAAAAACTTTTGAGTAGACTCTTGGCACAAAGAAGTACTAATCTTTTGAAAATTGATTTTCTCCCACATGTAGCAACACACTAGCAAAACAATATTTCAGCTTATTAGGAAGGATATTCTTTCCTCCCTTCTTGAAGTGAAGGTAATGGGGATTTCTCCTATTAGTTTGGAAGGATTTTTACACAATCAATATTGTTCGAGAGATTTGGATAACCAGTACAAAAAGAGGCAAAAAAAGCTATTAAAGAAAACTTTCTTTTTATTTCTCCCATGGACCTAAAACACACTCGTCTGACAGTCAATCTGGGCTTTAAAGAAAATTAATAATTGCATAACTGTAGTGGTTACCTACATAGTGCTTTACATAAGTATCAGTTGCAATTAATTTTTCAGTTTGAGACTCTTTTCCTTCAGATCGAGCACTGATAACAGTCAGCTAAATAAGTAAGTGACATGTATTTGCATAATGTCTGTAGTAACTATCTGTGTTTAGATTCCCACCACCACCACTCTTAACGAAAAGCAACATATCTGCTGCTTGTAGAGTGAGCCTCAAATGTTAATGGAAAAGTGACCTTCTTCCTAAAGAAACAAAGCAAGCTCTTTCAAATTTTAAACTTCTAAGAATTTCTTCTTTGTCTTAACTATTAAAAAGGACTTGGAATGTGGTTTAAGCCTGTTTTGCTTTCTTCCAGCTTTGGGGATAGGAGTAGAAAAAGAACCTTCTATGTAATGCAGTTAAATGCCTTCCATTTAAGAATTAATTGGTTTTAGTGCACTTTTTTTTTCTATGCTCGCCGCAAGACGATCTCCTGCTTACCCGATTCAAAAACACTTCTGTTTTCTACCTTCCCTGAATCTGAGTGCTTTCCGAATCATAGAGTAGTTAGGGTTGGAAGGG
>NW_010224066.1:0-285 GCF_000690775.1 Eurypyga helias
GCAGAGTTGCTCGATGGTGGCCCACTGCTCCGATTTTTTCCAGGTCTGTGCAAGCTCCTCATTCTTGGTCCTCACGGCTTCCAGCAACAAGCTGATGCTGTCCTGGAAAGGCGTAAGAGGGCAATCGACACTGGACACTCCTGCTGTGACCAGGGAAGTGCCTCCCCGCCCCCCCTTGGACGGTATGCAATGTCCATACGGTCAGTTTGGCCAGTTGTCCAGGCTGTGTCCCCTCCCAGCTTCTTGTGGAGAAGTTGGGAACACAGGGACAGCGCGAGGAACTGA
>NW_010224066.1:446-697 GCF_000690775.1 Eurypyga helias
GCCAGAGCAAGACAGTCCGACCCTGCGCTGCTGCCCCTTCCGAAACGCCCTCCGGGTTGCCCCAGTGCAGTTCATGGGCAGGAACAAGATGCAGTTTGTCCCTCCTGCTCCTCCCCAGCATTCCAACCTACCCCAAAAGCCCAAATATTCCTTGCCCTCTGCTTAGAGGAGGTTATCTCCCAACCAGGGAGAGCGTGCCGTCGCCGCGGGCTGAGCCTGGCTCCCCGGGGGCGCAAACCCACCGCGCCGGC
>NW_010224067.1:0-26321 GCF_000690775.1 Eurypyga helias
AGCATCTCCAGCACCGGGACTGAGCCCTGCTGCAATGGTAAGTCCTTTTCCTCCGGCCTCATCCCCACGTCCACCCGGGCTCGCACCGCTCCGGCTCCCCGCCCGGGCTGGGGAGCGGGCTCTGCCCCGCTCTCCCCCGCGCCCGGAGATGCCGAGGAGCCGCGATTGCAGCCGGCGAGGGAAAAGGAACCGCCGGCTTGTCTGCAAGTGACATTGATTTACCGGCTTTTCCCTCATCTTCCCCAGGTCCTGGGAATACTTCTTTTTTGGGGGGAATTGCATGCGGGCGTTCTGCCTTCAGCCAGAATTACAAGCTCGGAGGATGCGCCCGCGAGACAGATTTGGTTCTTTTCAAACACATAAATCTCCCTTTGCAAGTGGTGACAGGTTAACGTGCTCGGTATGGGGATCACGTCTGGTTTTAACACAATATGGCTGGTAAATAAAACCTGATTGCTAACAGACCCTGCGCTGCTGTTGGCATTTTGGAGCTCAAGGCTCCCTTTGCAGTTCTGCATCTTCACCTGCCGCAGAAACTCTGATTCACCCTTCAAACGGTGCACCAGGACTCCTCTATTTTTACTGTGGGGTAGTAGTAAAATTTCCTAACGTGCCTTTGACCTCTGCTTGCATGTCTCTGTGCACTTCTCCTTATCAGTATTTGAACAGCTGGTTCTAATAATACCATCTTTATGCAAAGCACATCTTAAACCAGAGGGGTAGCACACAGGACAGTCTTTACCGCTATGCCCTGCATTTAACATGTGAACAGTTCGGGTCTGTGTTGGAATCCGAAGAGTTTACAGCCAGGGAGAGAAAAAAAAAAAAAATGCAGCATTCTGTTCAGGACTGAAAAATGCATGAGAGAAAGAGTGATAGATTTGTTTAGTGACATACCGCTATTTATGGCTTCACGATCATCCCGCTTACATAGAAGCAGGTCTGGAAGAACTCCCTGGAAGTCAGTGGCTTTCCTCTGCATCTAATCTGCTGGTAAACAGAGTCTGGCCAATAGCTTGAAGAATATATTGGAGTAGCAGTGGAGGTAATTATAATAATAATAATAAATAGTAACCAAAGTGAATAAATATTATAGGTTACCATTGTTTTGTGTGTGTTAATTACAGTGCAAGTGTTGGACTGATATGGCAATATGCAATATAACTGAAGTAGCTTTTTAAATGGTGGGGATGGGGTTTTGTATTTCTTGGGTATTTTTTGGTTTGGTTTGGGGTTTTTTTATCTGTTGGATTCAACAAACAACGAATGGATTTTCATTTGCTGTTATTTGGGTACACAGCCATCTCGCTTCTCTATTCAGCCTGTGCAACACTGGTCAGGTACAGTGGGGAAATGTCTCCGTGGCTAGCACATGCTAATCAGAGGGAACGTATGATTATTTAAGGTTGATGTCAATGATAGCATGAAGACAAACTCCTTAAAGTGATGTTTGTATAGCTACAGAGAGAACGTATTATGCAAGTGTCTGTACTTGGCTAATGCAAAACACGCTGGAGCTGTCTTGAAAGTTGTCCTATAGGATGGGCAAGGCAATACTGCTCCAATTTGATTAATATTTAAGGAATGCTATTCAGTACAATAATGGGAGTTGGATTAAAGTTGATGTCTCTGCTTGTGTCTCAGTTACAGTTCTGTGTTACGGTCTGCTACCTTTTTTTTCCCTGATTCTATGTTCTAAGAGCAACGGTTGCTCCTTTGTTGTTCATTCAGGACAACTACAATTGATCTGTTATTGTATAGTCAAATCTGTCTCAGACATCGTGGAGTGGAAGGTTTCTCTTGTTTTGTTTTCTCCAGTTGAAGGCATGTGTGCAATGGCTGGAAGGATAGCCATTGCCACTGAACAGACTCCAAGGTCATGGGGGGCTTTATGGCTGATAAATACACATATTTGTCTTTTAACAGGGAACTAGCTTTGTGATCACTCCTTGGCTTTAGCCTTCCATCATTCGGTGGGTTCCCTGCAAAAAAAATCTCCCTGTAGATTTAAGATGTCTGCTGTTTGCGTGGTGATGCCACAGCCGCATGTAGCTCCCTGGATGTGCTGCTGTTGGTGTATATGTGAAACTCGTAAACACGAAGGCAGAAGCTTTGTTGTGGGATGCTACCAGGGAGAGAAAAACAGAGGTTTCTGAGACTGTGGGCTGCACTGTTAATCACGTTCAGACCTTTGTTCATCACATCTCTCTTCATTTGGCTGACTGAGCTGGCATCCTGGAGAAATTTTTTTCTGGGGTTGAGTTCCATATGTGCCTACGCCTTTGGTAAGTTGAGACCCATGTCCCCGAGCTGATTCATTTTAATGTAGCAGATTTTGTTTTCCTTTCCTTCCTTCTGAGCACACTTAGTACAAACAGTCTAATTCCTAAATTAGCTCAGATTATCTTTTAATGAAACCAGAGTATTTGAGTTAAGAAGCACTGAGAAAAAGTAAGCTCGGGATAGGATAATGGTGTAAGTCATATCTGGTGGTAAAACCTACAGGAATATCAGGTCTTACAGTTAGTCTTGATATAACAGAGGAGTTATTAATTTGCCACAGTTCTCGGGAGAGGTAAAGTGGTATCAGGATATAGAAGTCAGTGGAGATACCAAATTTTACTTCATCTCACTACTTGACCCAGAGGGTGCAGCCTCAACCTTTAAGCCCGCTAAGTGCATTTCTGTGTTGGCTCATGTTCCTTTGTTTTCATTGCATGTTCTCCTTTCACATCAAGCCATTCCATATACCTGCAAAGACAGCAAAGGTATGATTTAGTACATGCGGTAGTCAACAGGATTTTGGAAAGAGTTTTCCACACCAGTGCAGAAGTGGAGCAACTCTACTGGAAACAATGTAAACACACCAGGGAGGAACTCCCTCTTTTTCTCCTATCCACAACTTCAAAGTAATCTTTACTGATAATGAGTCGTTAAGGATAGCTGTAACACCGTTCTGTTTCAGAGCACTCTTTCTACCCGTTATATACAGCATCACTTGATGACATATTTTCCTGTTTGCTCGGTGCTGAACTTAGTCTGTTCTTAAGAAAGGCTTTGCATACAAAAGGTATTTGGTAGTTTTCCACAATGCTAACAAGTACTGGAATTCAGGTGTGTGTGGTGGCTGTTGAAACACTGTTTGTGTTATAACTGAGCGAGCACAAATATTTGGGAAGGAAGGCAGACTTTTTGGCAGAACGCTTCACAGCAAAATGTTCAGTCTTCACCTCATTCCTTTCCTTGTGTTTTATTCTTTGACCACCTTTGCTCTCTCAGTTTATTGATCTGTCTTCTTAGGCTGGAACTTTTATCTCCACAAGACAAGCTAGGAACTTATGTAAAACAAGCCAGATTGTTCAAGTCTTCTTTATGTAATTCACTGCAGTTCATTGATTGTATCCCCATGCAAGGTGATGGGCTCATTTATAGAGTATCTGGATTAATAATTTCACGGTAGAACTTCTTAGGAGGTAGTAAATCATTCTACCTCCTGAAGAAAATTTGGAAGCATCGTCACACAGAGCACTTAAAGCTAACATGGCTGTTGTGCTGAGGAATATTCCCTTGGAAATGTTCCTGCAGAAATATACAGACACAGTTGCAGGGACTCTTGTTTGCTGCTCTGATTCTGCACTACTGTTGAATCTAAATTCTTCTGAGCTAATCGTCCCATGAAATGGGCTGATTTGCATTTGATATTAGAGTTTATCTGCCCTGGGGACATCCCGACAGTCTTATTCCTGCTCATTCAGGTGTCCCATTTTACTCTTGCATGGCTTAAGGTAGGACTATGTTCTGAAACTGATCTCTTCTATTTATTTGACAGATTCTTAAAAAGAAAAAAAAAAAAGAAACTTTAAAATGTGTGAAAAACTCCGCTTAACACCATTAAAAAATAATAATAACAAAAAACTGTCCCAACAAATGAATTCAATAATTATATTTTCTGTCAGTGTAACTCATAATTCACTCTAACTGACACAAAGGAGGATAAATATTTGTATGTCTAATTCTACTTCTTCTTAGTACTTGTTATGGCAATAGCAATAACAATATTATTTTTTTTATAACATGTTGGGAACATTGAAATCTACGAGCTCCATACTGAAGATACAACATTAAACTACTGCCACATATGTTTTATAGATTTTTCCACCCAATGTTGAGGCATTTCAAAAAAACCTTCAATCACAATGGCTATTGCACTCCCTTAGAGACAATTGGGTCACAATTGTCCAAGAGCTGCAAATGGAAGGATAATTATAGTCTGTTATCTGTGATTGTTGGGCCTGCTAAATGGAGCTCAGGGTCAGGGCAGGAAAAGTCCTTTTAATCTGCATAGTGGGTTAATAGCCTAGATTTTGAATTTTTATTCTTTAGTTCCTCATAATGCAATAAGTTTTGCTACTTTCTTTCTCTGCCAGGGACATCTGATTGGGTGGTGATTCTTATAGAAAAATATGTTATTGAAGGGAAACGTGAGAGAATCATGTTCTTCTTTTACAGGGAGTAGAGGTATCATTAGGTCTGTCTCTGAAGAGTGGAGGAGGTATAAATGTCCTCTTTCTTAAGGGGAAAATCTGGCCCCAGAGGGTTCTCTGTCAAACAACATTCATTTCATGTGGAGGAAGGCTTTCTCACTCAGGAGAAGTGTTCAGTAGCCTGGGTGATGTTCACCTACCCTCACTTAAGTGTCTGAAAACTAGATGGCCATATCCAAGCTAATCACCCCAATTCACTATAAGTGGGGTGGGTGGTTCATCTCATCCTGAAGTGGGTCAGATGAATCACCCTATGGAGACTCTTGCAGAAGCTGGCTGAGAGATACACATCCGAAACCAGTGAGATTAATCTTTCTGCTATCTCTGAGATATCCCCGTGAAGTGTAATTCTTCTCTTGCTCCTGTCATTGCTCAGGGGAAAGATGGATAATTTTTTGCTAGCTTATAGCAATAGCAAATTGTGATAAATATTTTCTGAAAAGCCCAAGCCTGTGTGGTGTCCCCCATATATTCCTCACCCACATCTTCCTTTTATTCAACGAGTGGCAGACTAGCCTGTCCCTTGCAGGGATAATTCATGCCATGTGTCCCAGGCAGCACTCTATCTGTCTTTTTTTAATTATTCATTGATTATTTTGAATCTCAGAGGCTTTCTCAGAGTATCGACAATTTCTGTCTTCAGTGTCTGTCCAGTTATTAGAGGGATTTGCCAACTAAAGCTTGTATGTAATTTTGTGAACAGGTGGGGATGCATCAACACAGGGACACATCTAGGATGGCTCCATGATTTTCTGCAAGCAGATGCAAGCTTGCTCTGCCTGTTCTCTGAGCCAGCCAGAAGCTGTGCAATGCTCCGAGCCTCATCTAATATAGCCTACTTGTGAATAGCTACACTGTAAGTTGCAAGGAGATGGAGATGAATGCTGACCAGACCTCATTAGCTTAGAGTTGGCACCTTGTGAAATATATTTTGACCAACTTGGATCACCTGACATGCTTAGAATTAGATGACCTAAAAGCCAGATTTTTTGCCATAAATCAGTAGCTTGATGCTTTCTTATTGTAGTGCATCCACCCTCTGTCCTAAGCTAACAAAATCCCCCAATCAGTTGATAAAAGGATTTAACTAACACCTTCCTCCTTTATTATGGCCTTTAAAAATATTTACTGAAATCCAAATAATGAAAAAAAAAATTCCATGAACGTCTTAGAACACATTAATATGTAGACTGTAATTAAAGTTATATTAGTAAGAGATATACTTCTCCACAGTGGAAAGAAATTATATTTGTTTGGAAAGGAAGTTTAAAATAGCTAAGATGTCCTTAACTGTTAATTTCTTTTCCTGGAATGGTAAGACTTTATTAAGTCATAACATTTCTGTTTCTGCTCTTACTGTCACATTTTTGCAGTAAGGGTGGTTGTGGTTTTTTATTTCCAGCAAAAATGTAAAATGGCACATACATGGTTGTAAGGAAAAAGCATTTCCTTTTAAAAAACAATTTTTGTAATAATCGTATTTATGTATGTATGTAAAATCTTAAATGAATGTAACTAGTACCAAAAGCCAAATATAAGCTTGGGCTTAGTGCATATCTGAGATGTTGGACACACAACAGAACTTCCTCCCTCAGAGTTGGCCTAGAAACAAATTACATAAAGAAGCCAGCACAAGTGCATTATATAAAGGCCCAAGTTAAAGTTAGTAAAGTTACTCATTTCCTGTGTTTTAGCAAGCTGGATCTTTGGATTCTTTCCAGGAGTTTTGTGCTCTAGCTTGAGATACAGAGGAGATGAGAGAGCATCAGAAATACCGCAGATGCTTAAGCTCTTCATGACTAAGGCTGTGAATGTGTCACAGCTGTCACTGGAGCCTTGGTTTCTACAATCCACACTCATTCATTTGAGTTGCATGAAGTTTGACAGCTGGGATGGTGTTATTGTGTTAGTGAATGGGTTAGTTAGCCGAGATGATTATGTACAGTGGACGAACAGCTGGAACAAACTTCATTAGAGAATAGTACTTGGTGACTACAGAGGAGAGAGCAGCATGAAAAGCCATTATTAGCCATGTTGAAGTTGCTTCTTGGCAGTATTCGTGTCTCTGGGCGCTGCTCTATATGCTCTAGCTTTTTTTTTTTTTTAACTTGGTTTTTGTATCAGAGCTGGATGTAGTAAAGACAGTCATGGAAGAGAGCCTTCGGAGACTACCCAAGTCTAAATGTTGTTCAGAAGGGAAGAAATTAATGTTGCAGTATTTCTGGTTCTTTTAGTAAGCATACTCTTGACAAATTTTCACCTCTGGTATTCAACTCATCCACTTTCCTCCATATGGAAGACCTGAAGATCTCTCTAGCTAAAATAATTTCTATCAAGATGACCAGAAATGAGATTCAGATCACAGATTAAGACACCTAAAGATAGGTGTGTATTTTGAAGTGTCTACCTGTGTCTAAGTACATAAGCACCTGTTATAGTCAAAGCAGATTTACTACACTCTTGAGTCACCTAAACGTAGGTGTTAAGTGCCATCTGAGATCCCCTGGGGTATCTAATATCCACTGGTGATCTGTAGATACGATCACCCATCTTTTACCCACTGTATGAGGGCAGGTAGATTTCCCTGGGCTATTGGTGACACCGAACACCACCGTTTAGGCTACTGGTTCTGGATCCAGACCAATACCCACTCAATGTAGATAAATATAGGTATCTACTATAGAGTGACCTCTGTAACTCTTTAGCCTGTAAAGTCTTCAATAAATGACATTGAGATGCCTTAATCTGTAATCTGAATCCTGTACTGGGATTCTGATCCTGTACTGGTGGTTTAGAATGAGACTCATCAAATCTTGGCCTCAGTGCTCTTAGCACACACACGAAGAGCTCAGTTGATTTTCATATAACCTCATGCAGGGCTTGGAAGTACCCTTTGATATTGCGTCTTGGGATATCACAATTAAGATACTGTGCCACAAAAGAATTATTACATTGCAGATGTATCTACTTATCTTAAAATCATCCCTGGAATTCTTGTTCCTGAGAAAACCTTGAGATTGCATCCACCTTTCTTCAGATTCAACTACCACAGGCAAGTGAAGGACACTGTCACTTACACATTTCTCCACCCGTTGTTCTGATTTTTCCCTTCTTAGTTTCCTGTGAACAGTTTTGGAAGAGCTCCTGCACAATATTCTGCAATGCACTAAGGGAGGGAACCACCGTTACTAATGTCAGTGATGTTGAAACGCTTGTCAGATAGATTCTTCCTGCTTGTTGCAATTTGGCCTCACTGTAATACCATTGAATCAACAAGAGATGACCCTGATTTCTTAATATGTCTCTCAGCAAATATTCTACCAATGTTCTTTGAATTCTTTAAAAATAAATCATTTAAATGAATCAGTTAAATTGTTTGCTTATTTGGTGATATCTTCAACATGTTGCCCCAATAGCAAGGAACTCCATTTCAAAAACAGAACACCCTGCACATGAGACACCTGGGGATCTTTAAAAGTGGGGAGGTTTAGATTAGATATCAGGAAGGAATTCTCCCCAGAGAGGGTGGGGAGGCACTGGAACAGGTTGCCCAGAGAAGCTGTGGATGCCCCATCCCTGGAAGTGTTCAAGGCCAGGCTGGATGAGGCTTTGAGCAACCTGGTCTAGTGGAAGGTGTCCCTGCCCATGGCAGGGGAGTTGGAACTGGATGGTCTTTAAGGTCCCTTCCAACTCAAATGATTCTATGATTTCTTGATTCTGCATGTGGTGGGTTGACCATGGCTGGATGCTAGGTTCTCACCAAGCTGCTCTAACACTCCTGTCCTCAGCAGGACAGGAAGGGAAGAAAATAAGATGACAAAAACTCATGGGTCAAGATAAAGAGAGTTTCATAAAACAAAAGCATAACCCACCTGGAAGCAAAAGAAAGATTTTATTCTCTATTTCTAATCTGCAGGCAATTTCCAGCCACTTCCTGGGAAGCAGGGCTTCAGTACTCATAGCAGTTCCTCTGGAAGATAAATGTTGTAATAATGAATGTCCCTTGTCTTCCTCCCTTCTCTTAGCTTTTATAGCTGAGCAGACAACATACGGTATGGAATATCCTGTTGGTCAGTTTGGGTCAGCTGTCCTGGTTATGTCCCTTTCCAAGATCTTGCCCACCCCCAACCTACTGATGAGGGGGGAATGTTGGGGAGACAGCCTTGATGCTGTGCCAGCACTGCTCAGCAGTAGCCAAAATGCTGGTATGTTAACAACACCTTTCTATCTACCAATACATAGCACAGCTCTATAAGGGCTGATATGGGAAAAATTAACTCCATCTGAACCTGATTGCAATACACTACAATATATATAAAGCTGAGATACATCTACAGAGCTTAAGAATATAGTTTTCAATTCAGTTTTCCCTGAAGCAGTAATTTAAACTGTCAGATGACTTGTGCTCCAAAATGTCCTGTTTTCCCCCACTGTCCATTAAGAGAGTCTAGGATGACCTCGTTTCCTATAAACATCTACAAAGTATATGACTGACGTTACTAGAGGGAAACCCACTTTGATTTGCATTAAGATATATAGAAAATTTGAAGAAAAGCTGCCAGCTCTGTACAGTTTCTCTGAGGTTTCATATACTGTTGCTACCAAAACACTCTTCTAACTCTCCTCATGGATTTACAAAACAGAGGTCTTCCATGTCAGGCAGGGGACACAATGTTAATAAAGTTAAAGTTAAAAAAGAAATCAAAATATTTCCTTCATAGATTTGTAGAATTTAAAAATGAATACTTACTCTTCTCCCAAAGGATTTCCTAAAAGTATCACTGTCATTATCCTAAATTGGTAGTTAATAAGGGATGATCTGCAAAAATCTCAGAACCTCAGAGCTCTTACGTGCTCAGAGAAGCACAGTCGCATCATCAAACATCTATCAATTACTTAGGTTTTGCAATAGGCCGTTTTATTTTTATGATGTGTAATGACACAAATTTCCGTTGTCTTTTCAAAATAAACCAGAACTACCACTGTTCTTCTAGAAAAATGTAAATATAAATGAATGAAAGTGATTGATTCCCATGTAATCACCTTAGCTTGTGCTAAAGCCAATGATTGCTATATTTGTCTGCATGATCTACTCATGGATTTCCATGTAAGAATTCTGAAAGACAGGGTGGACCTGTGATGCCCTATTAGGTGGCTCTATAGTGGCCCTTTAAGGTGACATAATATGGCCCTATTTGAATATCTGGAAAGGTTTGAAAAATGCAGGATCAAAGGAGTTTAGTATAAACATAAATACCCACATCAGCATACAGGTACATGCAAAATTTTTTGGCTGAGGTATGATATAATCTCTTCTTTTATTAATTCAAGAGGTGTCAAATAACTAAACAAACCCACAGGAACACAACTAGAAGAGATTGGTTATATCCATTATAGCATTGGTTTTATTTGTGTGGAACTCCAGTCTGCTATAAAAAAAGCATGTTAACATGCTATATTGAATGTGATTGTTGAGGTGAAAGCCAAAACCCCTGATTATGGATGTTAAGATGTGTGATGATAAAATTTATAAATTGGCAGGATGGTCATGAGATCAGATGTAACTGGACTTGGTAGGATTCACATTTTCCTTAAGAAATTATTTGGAACTGGAATATTCCATGTGGTCCAAAATGTTATTCCTTTCCATTGAATAGTTTTGACATTGGCATGCATACCAGTAAATCCCACAATAAAATGATGTAAATTCAATCAGGCTGAAATCCCCCTTGTCTCCAAAGTGCCCACTGCTCAGTTTTAAATAGGTTGACTCATATTTTCAAAGAGACAATGAAAATGTTTCTTCTCCACGGGTGGTCTTTCTGGGCCTTGGGTGAGAGTAATTTAATTAAAATGTATACCTCTAAAACTGAGCTAATTTCCAGAGATTCCTTGTGTAGTCACTGAGACATAGCCAGCACAGCCAGTAACATTAGATCAACCTAAATTTTGTATCTCAGAGCATCAGATGAATTGTGTCCTATTTCTCTATATTTTCTATCAGGAATAAGTTGGAGGGAGCAAGGGAAAGGAAGATAGAGATTTGAGAAAAACACAGAGCATAAATATTTCAGCCCAAACAGTAAAAGTTTGGCAAAACTACACTCAGCTGACTAGTAGCATCTTATATTGGGCAGCAAATTAAGGTCAAACAATGTGAAGTGTTCAGTAACAAAGTTTTTCTTGTTGCTCTAACCTCCTCCTTTTACTTTCCTCACATTTTATCAAGTCTAAATTCTGTATGGGTCTTCATTTTCACCCACTTTGAGTTTAATATGCAGTCTAGGATCAGCAAAAATGACACTGAAGAAGCAGTGGCTTGAGAAGCACCTGAAAAAAACCCCAAACAAACAAACCACCAAAAAAACCCCCAAAACCCACCACCAAAAACCCAAACAAAACAAACAAACAAACCAAAACCAAACCTAACTAAAATCTGTGGCCTTAAAATGCTAGTATGGTTCTATAATGATGATGATCATCATGTACCTTTTGTGGACTCTGGGTATGAAACTTTGACACTTTGAAATTTTTTGGCCAAAGATTTCACAATTTCACCAGAGTGTATAATAGCGCGGTTCACCATTATTCTATTTCCTTGTATGCTCTGTGGAGAGCATTTATTCTAAGCTCTTAAAAAAAGTACAGTAACATTGTTGTAGGCACAGCCTCACAGGTCGGTTTCTCACAGAAATGCAGTACCTGCCCATCCTAGTCAACGTTCGACAAAAATGTTTTAAAAAGAAAAGCAACCTAAGAAAGAGAAAGCTATTGATCCCCAGCACTGGGAGATCCACATCAGCAGTCTCCAAAGATGCAATTTATTAAGATGAGAAATAAAGATGCTCCAAAGCCCTCATTTCTGCAAGCTGCATTATTGATGTCCCTCATGTCTGCAGGTGGCTGAATTAGCTTTCATGGGTTTTCTCACCCCCAGTAAGGTAGAGAATTAAAGGTGGACCAGGGCAACAAAGTAAAGGAGACACCACCAGTGGTACGCACGAGTCAGCTAGCAAAACACAGGCCAGAGTTTAATGGTTCATCTGTACGTTGGCTAATAGCCTGACAACCTCCGAGATTTCCTTGCTTTTAAGCATGAAAGCCATCATAGGAACTAGGTAGTCGTAGCTCAGAATAACTTTGAGTTACCTTTACATTTATTTTCTGGCTCAGCCCAGTCTGATGAAGTGGCATCTCAGGGTCTTTTGTGGCTGTCACCTAGAAGTGTATTCTGCAGCAAAGACCAGCATTTCATTTGAGTCACCAGGCAAGAAAAAACACCAAAATGAAAAATCTTTTACATGCAGTAGAAAAGGTGACTTCACTATTTGTGGTATTTCTTTCACCATGCCCCAGAGTTCACTTTCTCCCTAGAGTTTGATGCCAGCTGGAGTAAACGAAGCATGGGATGAGTTTGTATGTTGTTCTGAAATGTGTAACTCACTGGAGAGACAAGGGTAGAGGCACATAAGGGAAAGGAAAAGAATGATCCTCTCTTGGCAAATAAAACGAAATAACCTGATAACCTGAAGTCAGCACAGTGTGAGACTGTTTTGGACAAGCAGAATAAATTTTGTGATGCAGACTGGATAGGATGGTACACAGACACTGGGCAGTGAAATAGAGAACTTCCCAGGGCACAGCTTGGTGACATTAGACATACCCAAAGAACTGGAAATTTTATTGAGGACTGCCTTATTCAGAAACAGCATGAAATGAGAACGCTGTGTGAGGCAGAGGATAATTCTTCTAATAATATTTTGCACATTTTGGGTGTGTGCATGTCTCCCACTTAGATGAAACATGGATGTAGATGTCTTTTGGATTGTTTAATTTAATCCATCATTGTTTGGCTCTAATTGGTCACAAAATCTTCCTTGATGGGCAGTAATCAGAGGTTTTACAGAAATAATTCCGGCTCATCTTCTGCATTGTATTCTGTGTTTTCTTCAAGACAGTAATGAAAATAATATTTTTTTAAAAAATAATACAGGGTTACATTAAAACAACTCTGCCAAAAGCAAACAAGCAAAAAACAACAAGAAACAAATCAAACCAGGACATTAAGACTTACAAATCATAAATATGTTGGTGAATAAACACTAAGTACAGTAATACGTTACTCACTGTCAGTCTTCAGCTCTAATCCAGAAAGCCAGCATCCTCCTTGTGTTCCAAAATAGACCACCATGTCTCTAAAATGTAAATTATTTTTTCCCTCTGCTTTTTTAATCTGTTTTCCAAAGCAAACTAAACATCCCAGTTTGATCACACATGTGAAGGTATCCTGGTAGCAATCTCAGTCTTTCAGGATTGTTTTACCTACAAAATACACTGTTGTTCAAGATATAATGCATATTCGTGCTAGGGTTACCACTCCTATTCTGCATATCAAGGAAACCATAAAGCAAACGAAAGCCCCACATTTCTGAAGACAAAAGCAGCAACTTCTGCTCTGAATGACTTGAGGGCAGTCAGTATTTCATGTTGATAGCTTCAGTATGAGGATTAATTTAGTCCTGAGTATCAGTTGTATCTCCTCTGATCATCAATGTAGGGAATAACATAAAATTGCTTCTATTATCCTTTCAAAATTTTTTCCTTTTAAAATATTTTCCAGCAAGTTACTAAAACCTGTTTGCATTAACTGAAGGGTAGTTGAGATTTCTTCATGAAATCATGTGAATTCTCTCCTTTTGCTGACCCTCTGTAGAAATAAGATGCATACCATTGTGTCTAAATCCCATGGGAGTGCTTCAAACAACAGCCAGCCCTTGTCACCTGCGTTAGACTGTGGACATCTCTCTCCAGCTGTAGCTATGCTGAAAAGAACGTTACTCCCAGTCAGCTTACAGACACTCATCCATGCTGCACTACCCCACGTGTGCCCGTTGAGCTGAATGTCTGAGCATTGCCAAACCAATTTACTCCAAATAAATTGGGTTATCTTAAATAATAAGGCTTTGCTAATCAAGGTCAATATGATACACTCAGGTTAGGGAGAGGTCTCACAAGCAGCTCAGCTGGCAGATTCATGAGGTGGTGACAAGGTGGTGGAGTTGGCTGGAGGTGTCTTCAGATGGCTACAGGACTTCACAGCAGTTGCACAGACTTCAGAATACAGAACTCAGAAGCCCGAGGTCTTCCTATGACATGGATGTTGTTTGGGTTTGTATTTAACTTTTTCTTGTATGTACTATTCCTCACCCTTGATGCTCATAATTTTAACTATCAACTGGTAAATTAATTCCACCACTCTTGACAGAGCAGGTGAAAATGAATCTTAGTAATGCATATATTCTAATTTTGAGATGAGGAACACTTTTCAGTATGAAAACATGCAAAAAGTTATGCTATTTCATCTGCCATTTAATCGATGTATTCTTATCATGCACATTAAATGGTGCATTGTTAGTTTAATTTGCTAAACTCTTATTGTGGCTCGTTTTTCATCCCACTTACTTCCCCCTTCCTCAGTACATAACCAACGTATCATTTTGCATCCCATGAGGGATTTCTCTGATTTAACCTAGTAAATCTTTTAATTCCTAATTTGGTATTCTGCTCTAATACATTCACCCACGAAAGAACCCAGAAGACTGAAGCTAACAAAAATCACTTCCATTTTCTTAAATACTACTGAGTGGTTTAATGTAAAATGCACATGCAGTGCACAGTTTGTAATCTCAGATTTTATGATCCATGCATTTCGGAGCTGAGTCAATCCCGATCAGCATTTTGATGAAAAGATAAAGATTCAAGTCTAGGCTGGAACCACTTAAAAGTGGTGAGTTACTGAAAAAACGTAGTTGCATAAAAGCAAGAAATATTTCACTAGAGAGATTGAAATTTGGCTCCAAACCAATGGTGAGAAATGTAGATATCAGCACAAGGAGTCCAAAGCAGGACTTTGAGTTTGATTAAGTTTGCTGCTATGTTATCAGGGATTTCCATTTCAAATAAAAATGTTAAATAAGATAAAAGTGGTTGAAATAAAAGTGTTAAAATAGCAAACAGGCAATCTATATTTTAATTATGAATAATATTTCCATTTGTCATTTAGAATTTTAGCAATTTTTCCCAAAAGAGAGATTGATGATAACTGATTTGAGACATACATTTTGGAAGTTCATTTTGGAAACTGGGGAAGATATTTAAAAAAGACTTTAAGCGGATGTATATTTTAATTACTATTTAAAATCCATTTTCCTATATTAGATCACACCAGAAGTTGCATTCTAATTTAATTTATAACAATTCATAATTTAATCTTTATTTACTTTGTCACAACTGAGTGGATATTAGAAACACGTATGGAAATGCACACACACATGGTTTTATGTCCCACTGCCCTACTGCAGAAGGAAAAATTAAGTTCCTCATGCCACTGAATTTTATTTATAATTATGTGACGTCCTGAACAAATTAAATAACATGTGGTGTTGGCGAGCTGACTGTACTACTCCTGGTCACCAAGGCTTGATTTCTTCCCAGTTAATTATTAGCATTTAAATTATTAGCAGTGATATTTTAAACTCTTTCTACTGTTAATAGACACCTCTGTTGCATGAATCATATTTTGACTTCAGCCACTCTTTGCAGCTGTCTAGCTAGTTGTCTTTAATTTAAAAAGAAGCCTATACTGACTGCACTCCTAACTCAGACATGATAATAGAGTTTGCTCCTTAGTACCATCTTTAGGGTTTCACTTCTTAGGACTTTCTTCTGTAATAGACCATAAGTCCTTTCACTTTTTTCCTTGCTACACCTTTGTTTCACTAGTAGCTAGTGACCTCTGAAAGACCTCCCAGCTTCCAAACTGCACATTTTTGTGTTAGTTTCAGTCTTGTTTTTGTGGAAATCAAAGATAAATTGCCCTGACTCTGCTCAGGGTCTTTAATTGTCAGGAGGCAGAATGGATGTTCAACCTACAGAGTTTCTTCAGCAAAAACTAAACTAAAAATTAGTCTTATTGTCTTATTGTTAGAGCAGTCCCATTCTGCAACGATTTTTTTTCCCTAAAAAAATTAGATTACATAAGTTGTTTTCCAAATCTACTGTGTATAGAGGCAAATATGGAAGTTGCTGGCTTATGTTGATTTGTTTCTTAAACACAATTTTCTGGTGTTTTTTTTGTGGGTTTTTTCTTTTTTTCTATTTTACTTTGATACTCTTTTCTGATACAAGCCTAGTTTTGAAGAGTACCTTCCCGATGGAGCTGGATAGGCTGTAAGGTGTGTCTACCCTATATGGCCCACAGCACTCACATTGCAGAGGTAACCTCCCAGTTTTCTATCATTTACAAGACACATTAACAATCTTGCAAGATCTGTTCTTTCAACTCCCACTACGTCTGTGGATTTGAAGATGCAAACAGCATTAGAATGGACAGATCCCTACTATGAACAAGAATTTTTATGTGCCAGTATAAGCTACAAAAGAGAAGAAAACCAACAAAAATCCCCTTTCTGCAGAAAAGTGTCAGTTGTACTTTGACTTCTGAACATATCTAAACCACTAAAAACAGATACGAAGAAAAAACTCTAAAATTGTTCTTGTTGTTATTGTCACTAAGGAAACGACTTCCTAGGAATCTGCAAATTGAATATACAGACTCTCTGATGTGCAGCCAACTCTCTCTTCCAACACACTTCCCAACCCTCTTGAGAATCAGGTCGCCCACCATGGGAGATCTCTCCTGCTCTCTCTCAGCTGAATCATTATTTGATATGGAGATTGAACTGTGATGCTCCAGAAAAGCCATAGTCCAGACTTGCTGCAACTTGAGATATCAAAGTGTAAAGTCATGACTAAGCCAAGAGATTTTGCTTTAGGATACTCCCTTCCGCAGTCTTAATAGCACTGCCAGGAGACCTAGAATAGCAGAGGAGCTGGGGAATGTGGGAGGCACAAGACAGAAATTTTTCTGTCTGTTCACTTGCGGTGTTGTTTTCAGCTATACTTCACCTCCCCCTCACCCCTTCAATGATGTAGATGTATGCTTTTTTTTGCATTGCGGCCAACAGGGTATACATAGGTTGTTTAACCTCTTCAGCTCATCAGATAGAGTGACCTTCTGCAAACTGACTATTAGGAATGATGTATGAACTTTGGTGTTTACTCTTTTATTGTGCCCAGACATTGTAAATAAGAATTTTAGTTGAGCTGCTCTATGTTTCCTGTTGAAACCCATTCAACATGCCATGCAAATAATTTAACATTAATTTAATAACAGTTTAGAGACCAAATACCAGAGGTCCAGGATGTTCTCTGTTGATCTTTAATCTCCTAGTATTGACACAGCTAATGTATTCTAGAGTTGTAGAGTCCCTTGTATCCCAAAGAACTCAATAAACAGTGTATTTTGCTGAAATACACTCCAACAGGAGCATCCATGCAGACATTCCCGTCACCAGTTCTGCTGCAGACTGAGAAGCATATAGTGGCTAAATTCATTGAAAAGAGACATAGCTACTAACAGGAGGCAATTAAGAAACAGAATTATAAAGTGTTTTTTATTACTAGGTACTCAGGTGAGATTTACAGACAAGGGGCCAAATAGAGTAAATGGGAAGACTCTGCTAATATAAAATAATTTCAGGGCATATGAGCTTTGCAAATACTACCTTGTTAGCACTGACAGGTGTCCATGTCAGATCCTACTTTCTAAGATTCCTTGGCAGTGTCAGAAGGGCTTATGTACAGTTACATCCAAGAACCAGAACATCTCCCCATGGACAAGTTTGCTTCTGCTGTGTCCCTAGCTCCTTGCAGTCTCTAGCCTTCTATTTTGCTTCCCCTTGTGTAAGAGCATAATCTGGCTGTCTGTAACTCTCCTTTGTGTAGCCTCTAGACCAAAAATGCTTAAAAGTTCTAAAAGCAAAGCTGTTCTGTCCAAGCAAACAGCTGGATCACAGTGAATCCGTTTGTCCATGGCAACAATTCAGTAACCACTGAGCAATCCTCTACCAAGGTAAAAGTCTACCTGTCCAGCCACCCAGAAGTCTTTGCTTTTATGTTAAGTTCATCTCTGAATTTTGCATCAGAAATGTTTTGTCAGCTGAATAAGGATCATAAGGAAGCAAACTGAGAAGCACCAACCACCAACAGGGGTTTCATAGCAGGGGCAAGGAAAAGAAATGGACTTTAATGTTACAACCACATTGCTAAATGAAGTTTATGTCCTGGAAGGGTCCAGCACCCTTCTTGGCCTTCAAGTCAAGTAACATATCATCAGTTTTACGCACTCTGTGAATTAGAACGGCCTCATCCAAACTGCCTATGAGAAAAGTCTCTGGGCCATGATTTTTCCTGTGTTGTTTCTAACTGTGGTGTCTGCCTTTATCTGTTAAATATCTTATTTATTACATGTCACATAGAGAGCAACTTACTTGGAGATCAGATTCTCCTGGGTTACTGCAGATTCTTCCTGGTTTTCTCCCATGACAGCAGTGTAAAGGATTACTTGTCTTCCTAACCATTACCAGTCTAACTGGTATTCATGCCTGTCCTGAGTCAAGCAAACGCACCATTGCTGAACAGATATTACTGAAAGAAGGTTGTTCAACATCAAGGAAGATTTATTCCTCCTACTTCTGCTATTCTCAGGGCTGTCCCTACTCAACACAGATTCTTCTGAGCTAAACTGGTTTTCTGCTTTATTAGCTCTCTGTTTACCAAGATGAGTAGCACGTTGTCCCAGAGCAAGGCAAACTCATGTGCTGCTGAGATGAATTGTTCATCTTCTGGTCACTATGGAGGGAGCTGAGGGAAACTAACTTGGATATAGATGTTTCACTTTTAGACAGCTATATTTATGTGACATGAATTCTATCCCTGGTGTTGCAAAAACATGTGCTGTGGAAAGTCCTAATACTGTCCAAATATAATGAGTTCATTAACCACAAGATCGGATACAGCTGGGCAAACTTGGGCTGTTCAAGGAGCAATAGAAAATGAGGACAATAGGAAATGTTTGTAAAAAAAAAAAAAAAAAAAGAAAAGGAATTTTTGCAACGAAAAAATACTTATGAAGTGACTTAACCTTATTTTTCAGTGTAGGAATGAAACTATTAAAAAAAAAAAAAGAAAAAAAAGATGTTTTTCATTTCCCTAAACACAGAAGAGACAGCATTGTAGTCACAGGCCTGTTCTGGGATACATTTCACTGAGAATTGAACAATATGCGCTTGAGGAATCACAAAAGTAGGCGAATAACTTTCCTACTCATCAAGGAATCAGGAAACATGTAATATCTGTTCTTCCTTTCCTCAAGATGGGCTGAACTTTGGCCCATGAAAGCTTTCTATGTTGTTTAGACGTGTGGAGGACACCAATGGATATTCATCTGGGACATTACCTTAGATTGCTGTGTCAAAGTGCCCAGTGAAGTACAAATTGTTATAGTCAGAATGGCTCTGCTATTTGCATTGGAAAATAACAAGGAATTGTACATATAAGGCAAAGAAAGATCATTTGTTCATCCCCTCTGAACACCTTGGTAATTTTTCCACACTTCCAAACATCCTTCTGTCAATGCCAAGATTATATATGACTGTTTAATGCGCACAGTCACATATTGATTCCGCATCAGGCAATTGCTCGTTGTGTTTACCACCTTCCAAAGCAACAGATAACTCCTTTCATTCCTCATTTTATTACTTGACTTCTGTACAGAGACAATATGAGGATGGTGGGCTGTTGCTGAAGTTCTGAGACTGAGTCCTGCCCATGGGTCCATCACTAACTGCAGGACCTCTCCTCTGGAGTCTGCATGTTCTAAAGAGTGGAATGCTCTGTTAAAGACAGCCTTGGAATTTCCTCACAGCTGAGCGCATGCAGCACCTTTCATAGAGACTAACTTGGGTCTGAGGAGAAACAGTAGCTTCATAATAACAGCTTTATCTCGAGTCAGTTAGTTTAGCACATCAACAGCGTTAATTAAGGGTGTTAAGAGTGGCAGCACAGTCCAAGAAATGTATTGTTTCGAGTTAAGGATTAGGTTTGAAGGTATTGTACAAGTACTGCACTTGGGATGAATTTCAGACAAAATGGGAATAAAGGGCTTTGGACCAGAGATGCGTTTTTCTGCTCTTACTCTTTCCTCTGGCTGTGACAGATGTCTGACCAGCAGTGATGCTGTTAAGTAGAGATATACCCAGCTAGATGAGTTCAAACCAGAGACCGATGGCAATGTTGATGGATCGGTAAGTGTCCTTATGATCTTCTATGTAAACAGAAGTTATAGCTAAAGCTGGGGCAGGAAAGGCAGACCACCAGTCAAGGAAAGCAAATTAATCAAGTAGCTCCCGTAAAACTTTGATATGTGAGATAGAGAACACATTTTACTGGTTGTGCAGTAATGATTTTGAAGGACCTTAACAAGCAGCACTTAAAGCTCTGCTAGAATGGAGCAGCATGTATCTACCTTTATGATCTCATATTAGTTGCATATTAGCTATGAAGTACCACATACATCACAGATGCTTCAAAAATGTAATTAACCTGTCTGTGAAGATAAAACCTTCACATAATTTTTTACTTTGCCTACTAATGCTTCTTAAATGTGCAGTAGTTTATAAATATTTCCCTGCAACTGAATATCTATGGACTTTAGTTAAGGAAGTCATGCCATTTCACCAGGTCTCTGGAGAAATCAACAATGTAAAGGCACAATAAATCTGACAGATAATACAATAGGGAAAATAATGCAAATCAAGGCAAGAATTGCTGGATTAATTTTATGGGTGATGTTATATGGGAAATCTGCCAAGAATAACAATCTTGTGTGCAGGGAGTTGTGAATTTTATTCCATAGTCTCTGCTTTCATAAGTCTATAGCTGCTGTAGTTGCAAAGACAAGCTAGAAAATCTTGATCTGCAGGTGAATGGTCCACTCATGTCCATCTGAATTTTGAAAGCCTGAAACAACTGTTCCAAGAAACAGACTTCCAAAGTCATCATAATGTCAAAATACCTAGATATCCACAACAAGACTTTTGATGTCAGTAACCTTCAATGTTTTACCAAACTTGTATGAAAGAGGCTTCTCCTACTGCAGGAGAAGCATTGTTATATTATGAAAATTTTAATTGCTTATGAAAGCCAGGCATTTTAACTGGAATTTGCTTAAAAAATTAAGTGTTGGTTAGTTTTATACATGATTTCCCAGAAGGGCGTAAACTTTCAAAGCTCAAGAAAGGCTAGGTTTTATGATCACAAGTATGAATGAATGGGATAGTGGATTTTGATTTTCAAAACGTTTTCGTTAACATGCTTATTGAAGAAAGATTCTACCTCTAAGGAAAACAGGCATCAGCTAAGATCAGAAGCTGTGTGGCTCAGACATGAATGATTTACCTTAATTTAACAGGTTTTCACACATCTCCTGGTCTACGGTGACTTCTTGTGTGTGCTCTTGGCCTACACTGAATGCAGGGCAATGAAATTTAGTTTACCAACACTGAAAAAGAATCAAAAGCAAATTACACTGCCTTGAGTTTGACATGAGCCAAGAGAGACATGTACACCTACTGCATATCAGCTGAGACATAACAACTTCGTAAGCTGTAAAAATTTTACCGTGTGAGTCCTAAACAAACAGAAAAGAAAGCAGCAGAAATATATGTTTCTTTCTCAAAATTAATAGTGAGTGCCACAAGGAGCTATGCTAGCCTAATCCGATATAAGGTCTGAAAGCGAGCGATATGTTAGCAAAATTTGCAGATGATCAACAAATGAATCAGAAATCATAAATTCGGGTATCTTTTTTGAATTGGCTGAACAACACATTAAAATTTGTTCTAGAATAGTTTTGAGAGGTTTGTTTTAAATGTTAGGAAAATTCTATAAAGCTAGAGGACTATGAAATACAAGAGCTGTCAGGTTATACAGAAATGATAAGGAGTGTACTTTGTAAGGACAAATTATAATGCTCTTACAACTTCAGGGAATTTCAATTTAATTGAAACCACTCAAAGGAAAAGTAAAAAACCCTCCACCAAAATCAGGGACAGCTGAAGTAAAACATGCATGGAAGTTATTAAGCTGTGTTAATAAAAGGAATAAAGATATTACTGAAAGTAAGAAAAGGCTGTGACATAGACGGGAGTCAGTGCTCTGTTTTGCTTACCATTAGTGCTGTAGTGCCTTAAACTTTGGGATTTAATTTTATTTGTTTGTCTTTTTCAACCTGAGTAAGCAGAAGAAAAAAATAATAGATTCTTTCATAGCAGTAACTCACTTTGTCCAAAATCAGGCATATAGCATTAAGGTATAGAAATTGCTGCCTGAGGATACTTACCTCTTTTCCACTGACTGTAAATAGAGCATGGTTAGACTGGGCTGAACTATAAAGGTCAAATATTCGAATGTGACCAATGCTGTTTAATGTTTTCATTGATGACCAGGATAATGGGGCAGAGTGCACCTTCAGAAAGTTTGGAGAATATGCAAATCTGGGAGGAGTGGTTGATAGACCATGTGTTTGGTTGTGCTGTTATTCAGAGGGAACTGGACAGGCTGGAGAAAAAGGGCAGAGAGGACCCTTATCAAGTTCAAGAAAGAGAAATGCGAAGTCCTGCACTCAGAGAATAACCCTATGCGCCAGGAAAGGCTGGGGATCAGCTGGCTGGGAAACAGTTTTGCAGAGAAGACCTAAGGCTCCTGGTGGATGTGAAGCTGATCCTGAGCCAGCAATGTGCCCTCGTGGCAAAGAATGCCAATAGCATCATCAGCTGCATGAGGAAAAGCATTGGCAGCATGTCAAGGGAGGTGATGCTTTCTTTGCCTCAGCCCTGGTGAGACACATCTGGAGTGTTGGGTCCTGTGCTGGGCTGCTGATAAAATCCAGGTTGCCCATTGCCAGCTCTTTCATCCAAAGTTGTGGCATTTCTGCCTGAGGCCCTCAAGAATCCATGTGTAGCTGAAAAGGGCTGACTTGACCCTTGTAGCAGTAAATCTTTTCTCAAAAACCACCTCTTAGACCTCCTGATGTAATTACCTTCAAATCCTTTTTTATCATTGGCAACAGACATGATGAGTGGAAACAAGGACACTAAGGATTTTTCCAGTTAAGCATGCAAGGAAATAAAAGTAAATAAATGTCTTCTTGGTTTTTAAAAGAAAGATAGAGACAGAATTTCCACTGCTGTGATCCATGCAAATACTTAATTTCAGTGAATTTACAAAGATTAATGCAAGTAAATGAAAACAACCCAAAATATTTAAACTCCAAGAAATAGTAAGTGGTATATTAAAGACTGTAGAAAGCCCATGAAGTTGTTCTTTTAGTTTGCCTTACTAGGATTGCTCTTTACAAACTATCTGTGGGAAACTTAAGAGCTCTTGCTGTCTGGTATTCAGTTAAATTTTCTTTTAGTTTTTCTGTTACTTTAAATATTTCAGCATCAACTTATATACACACTAAACAGTCTAATTCCTTCATAAACCTTTGTGGTACTTTATTATTTTGGGTTTCATATTGCTGATCCATATACTTCAGAATAGACTGGAGGTGGGATTATTCTGTCCAAATTTAGATATCCACTATGTGGATGTCAACATATGAGCTAGCTGTTAAGAATTCCTTTACAGTCATGAGAGAGAACTAGAAAGTTTAAAGTAGACCGTTAAAATAGGTCAGACAAATTGCTTTCTTCATATGTCTACTTTTTTCTGTTGACTACATAAAAAGAGACTTGACAATGAGCTCATATGTGAGTATGCATCTTCTAGATTTCTAAAATTATGTTCCAAGTCCTAGGTCACTGAAAGGTTTCTTCCCCAACTCTGCTTATTTCTTGCTATCAAGTGTCTCAGTTGAAATGAGGAAGGTTCACCATGCCCTTTAACATAAATTATGAAGCTGCCGTACTATGTTTGGGAAGTTTTGGGAGGGAAATAACAAAATACACTAGATTTCACAGCTTGAATTGAAAGATTAAAGGAAATAGATAATCAATTACACAATTACCTGGTCATATACAAGACCATGTCCATCTAGCAAACTTTGTGCCATTAACAACTGTAGAGTTCCCTTCCCTGGGGAAAACTTGGAAATGCCAAGGGAGTGGTCTGTGAGCCAGATCGAATGGTGATGGCTGGAGTATTCTCCTTGGCACCCTCTTTTTTTTTTTGCATCCCATCATCCTCCATGCATGTTTATGCTGCATAAGGAAATATTCTTCATGTCACTAGGAAGTACTGGGATAACTATGCATGGAGTGGGTGACTTTGCAATGTAGAGTATTCAGTCTGCAAAAGCTCAGTTGATACTGCATGTTGCCAGAAGCTTTCAGATTTCCACACTTGTGCAGTAGCTTGGCCATGGTACAGGAGAAGGATGTGGTGGGCAGCCCTGACTAGACATTAAATTAAGATTAAGTAATGAACTCACATTTGATCACCACTGGTCTAAGACATTGTGGGTCAGCTTCGAAATTTATTTTCTTCTTAGTCCACTGACACATGTCCCAAAAGCCCGTAACAAGGAGCTCAGTAGATCAAATTGTTTCTCTCTTTTGGGTGAGATCTCAATAACAGCTGATAACTGCCCCATAAAGTCACTAAAAATCCTCGTTCATTCATCCTACATGGGTACACTCTGTCTGAGATGTTGTATAACAATTCAACACATTACTTGATGCTGTGAGGTGTGATTCTTTTAAGCAGTAATTCTTTTATGCCTCCCTAGGAGGAGGCACATCCTGCTTCGCAAGGACTGTCTGTCTCATTTTGTTGGTTACTGACAACATACTGTGCACTTGGCATTTAGGGTCTTCTCGTGGTGCAATTCTCCTCACCAGCCTTTAGGCAGCTGTAACTTAGTTCACATATCAGCTAAGCAGTCCTGAGTCCCTTTTTAGATAGGGGAAAGAAATGGGCACTGCAGCAGAACATGTTTTGCCGGAGCTTTTCCAACCTGCACGATGATTCACCACTAAGTAACACAAAGAATCTGCTGTAGCACTGAAAGTGTCTACAGGGGGCAAATGAATGCACCTTCATAGATGATGAATTTATTTTTTAAGTCTTCAGCTGACCAAAGCAAGGGTTTGGGGGATTTTTTTGGTGTTTTTTGGTTGTGGTTTTTTTTTTTTTTTTTTGTTTGGTTTGGTTTGGTTTGATTTTTTACTGTATTTCAGCCATGCTTGAAATAATCTCCTGAAACACATTGCATGTTAGTAATAATCAGCAAATTTTCAGATTTTCAAACACTTTAACAACCCTCCTGTTTCACCGGAGATAGTTGAAGATTTGTTCCTATTTAGGAACTGTATATCCATAAGTGAAAAGTGAAACCCCCATGCTATTGGCTATTCTTACTTCACTAATTTTAATTACAGTAGCACGTGCAGGTAAAACAACATGAAGCACCAGTATCTCTAATTTACTAATGAACTTACAGGATTTGACTACCTGTGTCATCAGAAGACAATATGATAATTCAAGCTTCCTGTCCAAATCCTGCATTTATATATTTATTTATTTTCCAAGTACTGAAAGGAAATGGAAATGCTTTATCAACATTGTTTGTATTTATAAAAAGATATTTTTGCTAGTAAAACATAGATGATAGTACCTGTTTCTGAGATCACTAGCCTTTTATTGGTAATAGGTGGACTCTGCACCTACGTATATCATATGTGCTAGAAGCGGCAGCACAATATATACAGGTGCTGCTGCAGGTCTGGGGCATAAGTTCACAGAAGTAGTAGTTGTTATTACCTAATAAACACTTGAGTCTCTGTGGACGATATGAAGGTCTCATCCCCGCTTTTGATGCAGGTTTCCATGACTACCTTGTAGGCAAAAATGAAGTTGATTCTTTTACTTTCTCTGCGAAATGAGAAAGAAAAGCAATGAAATGTTTTGCAGAGGATTTTGTTATCTCTTCAGAAGTTCCTTTGAAAATAAGATAAACCAGAAAACATCCACTCATGCCTTTTCATACCTAGTGAATGCCAGGTTAAAGCAAAACTGTCTCTTTAAATACTGGAAAGGGTGTATTCTAAAGGTTACCACTTTCCTAGCAGGTATCTGTCCATCTGTTTAGTCAGGCATCTCCCACCCTTTTGTTGTATTTAAATCATATTTTTTGATGGACTCCAGTGGCAGAATCCAAGGACAGAATTCAATCTCCACAACACTCTCTGGCCTTTCTGGACTGGCCTGCACACAGGAGTGCAAATGATCAAGAAATAATTTCAAACCCAATGTCTGCTAATGCATGTGTCTGGTTTTCTCTTGCCTCTGTTAATGGAGTGACTTTCTTTTTTCAAGTCCTCACTGCTGAATGTCACCACGGATGTTTGCTGTCCTCCTCAGCCGAGATTTTATCAGTCTCTCATTATTTGATAAACCATCAGAAATATGATTAAGTAATTAAATTCAGTACCAGAGCAGAGCAAGAGTGAGTGATTGAGTGAGGATGGAAAAAAGCAGATCAGTTTAGAGGGAATTTTGTGAATCATTGTTCTCCGTTCAGTCAGAGTCAAGATAGAGAAGACAAAAATTTAGAGAGAGCTTAATTTTCCTATTTTATTTTTTAATTGAAAGACTCTCTCCTTTCTAAATGCTGATGTCTTGGTGGTATGTTGCAGTCAGGATAAAAATGGAGTGTCCTCTGATCATAAAATTCTTTTACATTTGCCTTTGTCATTCCTTTATTTACTTTGTGTCTTCAATCTGTTTTCTTTTAATTTTTTCTCCATTGTTATATTTCCTGACACGCCCTCTTATATTTTAAATTTTTTTCCAATACACCCTTGCTTTATT
>NW_010224067.1:26352-50066 GCF_000690775.1 Eurypyga helias
GTGTCCTGTAACCCTGGTTTGTTGTTACCTATAATCCCTATGTTTTCTTCTCTCAAACATTTACATATCTGTTTAAATATTTCTCAAATTGTGAAGATGTGTGTCAGTTGTGTTTATGCCAATGGAGGTGATAGTTGGTGGCATATAGGAAACCTAAATCAGACATGAAGATTTTAAGAGGGGCCTCAGCATTCTGGTGTTTTGTTTACACTTGTAAATAAAATAGACAAGAGACAGTTCTCTGGCTCTGAGACAAAATGCTGTGGTACACCTCACGCCCATGGGGCTGAACCCTTATAGAATCACAGAATATGATTATTATATGAATATTATATCTCCCTAAGCAGGGAGGTTGCATCTAAACTACTATTGACATTGCCAAAGGACCTCTGGCTGAGCTTATTTTAGAGAAATCAGGTCTACAGAGTAGCAATAATCTGAAGGTGAGGGACGACTTAAGTGAAGGACAACTAGGGGAAAAGAACAAGTGAATAGGAATGTATATCTCCATGATAAAAACCTGCCTGTAGGTAGGGCATGAAATGAGACCTCTGTCTCACCAAGGTATCAATAACTGAAGTAGGATTGTGTTTTAAAAGGTGATGAAGATTGGATCCAGCCAAAGATTGAAAGAGAGGTTCTCTGGAATGGAGAATTGAGGAATAATCATGACTTGGACTGAGTGGGGATTTTTAACTACTGGGTTGTTGCAGGAGTTGCTAGGACAGAGCTAATGTCAGGTATGCAATTGTGTTGATATCCTGATCACCTGTGTAGCTCCTTGGCAGAGACCAAGCATGACACTGTCATCCATATAAGTCAATCATGCGTTATAGAATATTGAATAGATGAATCTTTAGCCTTGATAGCACATTCATTTGTATCTCCACTGCTGAGTTCTCAAAAAGCTATCAGATTATTAACAATTCTGGTCACGGATTTTGTTATCTGGACAAGTGATCTCTGGGAGTAAATCAGCATGCCATACAGTCTCCTAAAAAGACCCCAGACAGCTGTGCTTTTGAGACACTACTGAAAATTATGAAGGTCAAATCATGACTTCAGAAATGAAGCGGACAGTTAGGTCCTTTTTCTGGTTCAAAATAATTCATATTATCCTTTTCTTTGGGTACAATTTAGATCTTTGAGCTACATAACCTCTTCTAGTAGTTCCTATGATACAAGTTACTGATCATACAGACATGTATGATTTGGCTTTAAATCAAGTATCCGAGACCACGTATAGTAGGTGCAATCCAGACAACTATGGTTGATCTCTAATATGTGCAACACTGTTTAAGTGATGGGTTCTCTCTTTTCTGTCCATTTCTTTATCATTCTCTTCATGTTTTCCATATTTACAGTATTTTTTTCTCTTTCGCTGCAGATATGTGAACCTTGATGGTGACAACTTTAAGAAAAAGATCTGCAAAGATTGTGTGCTTCAGCTCTAACAATAGTGTTGAGAAGCAAAACTTGAGTAAAGTTCAAAATTAAGAGAGAAGATGGCCATCAGTTGGAAGATCTGCTTCTTCACTCTCATATTGCCTCCCATGGTAAGGAAAGATGTTTTTGATTTACATTGTACTGATATAAATACATGTTGTCAAGGCCAGCACTTGCTAAGAGTGAAGGATCTGTTGTTGACACTGACTCTGGCTTTTTCTGTGTGGCTCCATAGTTTATGTTAAGACATTTCCAACCTTCTTTGTAGATGCACTGAAACTGTGATCACGGCTTATCCTGTAGTAGGTCAAGTCAATTCTTTTGTTCACTGTCATTGTGAGAGGTTAAAAAAAAAAAAGCAAAACCAAAACCCACCAAAATAAGGCTCCTGTTTAAAATCTGTTATTCTAAGACTATTTTTTCCAGGCAGAGGGGATAAACTTAGAGATTCCCATCAGCTCTGTGAAACCTAAGCTTTGAGATATTTCAGCCAGTGCTTTTGGATGCCTCCATTTTCAGAGGGTCAGTTTTAAGAAACAGTACAAAGAGGTACAGGCACTCAAATTCTTTGTCAGTTTTCTGAGGATCTTGGATTCTTTATGAAGATTACAGGGATTTATTTTCACCATCAGTCTTTACTTATTAGTTAACATGCTATCCCATTAATCACCCAGTCTTAACATGTGTCTGGGGATTGTAACTCTATTCCTGCCCATTGTTCCCCTATGCATTGTGACTGTATCTAGCCTTACGTAACAGCCATAAGACCACTGAATAAAGCATGTTTTTCCACTTTGAAACTGTGGGAACTGTACATAACTCCTATAATAAACTCACCTTGCATTTCAACTCAGTTCTTTGCCACTTCTCAAGAAGCATTACACAGAAGGATACTGTGTCAAATAGTGCTAGTACTTAAGTCCTATATCTCATTCTTATTTATAACCTTCAATAATCTCCATGCAAATGCTCTACAATTGCTTAATATACAGATATTCTCATGTTACTGCACTTTAATAGCCAGGTATTTTAAAACATTCTTGACATATATTTTTCTTGTATTTTAAAATAAGAACTAAATAAGTGACCAGAGTATCTTTTACCAGAATATCTTTTAGCAGTCTTTAGAGATTCTTGTTTATATTACCCTTGTTTTGCAGTGCATGGCAGTCAGCATGCAAGGTTCATCTTTATTTCAGCACACAAAATCTATTTTTTCCTCCTAGGTCTTATTTAGAGATCATTTTAATTAATTACCTATCTGAAATTTAGCATTATTGAGCTAAATGCTGTAGAGTAGAACTGGAACTGGTGGTGTACTTCTGTTCCTCCAAATAATGTAGTCTCTTACCATAAAAATACCTGATGTTTGAATTTCTTTCTAGTGCATGAATCCTCTGATTATTGCCTAGCATTCCAAAAAATAGAAAGTATTAATTCACAAAGTGAATATGTTTAATTTTTATACTCTATCTCTGAAATAGACTGACCTTCCTCTAGGCCAGTGAGGAGGGAAAAAACTCAACATTTAACCTGGTTTAGATCTTTATTAGATTATTATTATTATGCATTAGATTACATAAACACACCTTGTTGCTTCTGGTTTGAGAGCCAGAAATGGCAGCTGGCATGTCTCAGTCTCTTAGGAGCTCCCATCTAACAGGTAAGCCTAGGGCAGACTCAGTCTTTCCTTGTCTATAAATATTGGTGAGTTCGTCCTACACCAAGTGAAACTGGAAAGTAGATTGGTAGAGCTGCTGAGTTCCTGGGCATGCAAACATGTTTTTCAGACTGAAAAAAAATAATTAAATGGTCATATTAATGGAAAAGCAAATTCTTTTTTTTTTAAGTGACCCAGTGATCTTCAGTGTTTCAAGATTGTGGTGTTCAGCTTGAGGCAGCGAAAAGGCATCTTGTTATTTAGAGGTGGACAATTTTAAATTAAGGGAAATAAATGCGACTGAGCATTCAGATGAATGACCTTCCTGGCAAATATAGAAAGACATCAAGTTTCCAATTCTTAGCATTTCAGGACATAACTGTGATCGCTGAGCTGGATAATTAGTGATCAGCTCCAGCTTTTGGAAAGAACATCTCTCTAATGAAATACTATGAAGCAAGTGAGAGCTAATAAGAACAAACATGCTTTTATATATGCTGTTTCTGTAATGTTTATGAGTTTGTTTACGAGTACAAAGTTTTATTATAGTCCCTTGCAGGAACCCAGGTACTAAAAGTAACAATTTTACACATGTGAACTGGTGTATATGCACACATGCTTCTTTGTTTATTGAAGAGACTTATGCCCATGACAGAGATTGTACCAGAATTTGTGTATAGTATTCATTCTTTATTACCTCCCTAAAGTTTCTTTTCACAGACTGGAGCTGAGAAATGGAATAATGTTATTTATGGTTCTTCCCTTGCCATAACTCTTGCATAATGCTTGTGGTAACATATTTTCTCTCCATCGGGGGACACACTTTTTCTTCAAACCACCTTTAACATGCTGTGCTAATATCCTCAAATTGCTACTTTTTTGTCATGCAGTTTTTCAGATTTTCTACCAAGGGAGTGGATGGGACATTTAAAAAATTTAGAATAAATCTGAATGTCATCCTAGCCCCCAAGAAGTTTCTGAAAAATATCTTCTTTTACATTGCTTTCCTCTAAACAGCTGGTACTGTTCGAGAAATCTCCAATAATTCTCAAAGAGAGTTCCTGTTCTCAGCAGTTGGGACTGACCCTCATTTTGTGGCACTTGTCCGCAACCCTCATAGTCAGTGTGGCTGCATTAGCTCCTGAACCTGTACACCTGCATGGATGTGTATTTTTTGGCTTCACCAATAGGCAGACCCATTCTATCCACAGAAAAAACAAAGTACCCAGACTAATGTCTGCATTTATAAACAAATTGAGGTTAAAAGATGAGAGTGTATTAATGGAAAAGTCTAGGTGGCTTCAAGTATAGACTCAGACCAGACAACAAGAAAACAATATCCTAAGATATTTAGAAAATGACTTGTTAGGCCAATTCTAATTCTCAGACATTAGGGTGGTTAGATTTTTCATGTGTTTCACAGGCTATTGTGTATTTGCCTATCACAAAGGTATTGCACCACCTTATTAATCACTTGAGACTGAAGGCAGGATCTAGAACCAGGAAACGTGCTAGGCCTTTTAGAGTAATTATTGAGCTTTATTTTTTCCCCGTTTTAAAAGCTTCCCTAAATTTAAATATCTATGTTGCTATTTTAGCTGGTTTAAACCCATTTTTTGTTAGTCAGCCCGCTGTTTTTCATAAAATAATAGAATGGTTTGGGTTGGAAGGGACCTTAAAGATCATCTAGTTACAACCCTCTGCCATGGGCGGAGACATCTTCCACTAGACCAGGTTGCTCCAAGCCTCGTCCAACCTGACCTTGAACACTTCCAGGGATGGGACATCCACAGCTTCCCTGGGTAACCTGTCCCAGTGGACAGTGAACCTCACCACCTTCTCCATGAAGAACTTCTTCCTTACATCCCATCTAAATCTCCTTGCTTTCAATTTAAACCAGTTACGTCTGCCCCTGCCACTACAGGCCCTTGCAAAAAGTCCCCCCCAGCTTCCTTGTAGGTCCCTTTCAGGTACTGGAAGGTGATATAAGGTCTCCCAGGAGCCTTCTCTTCTCCAGACTAAACAAGTCTAACTTTCTCAGCCTGTCTTCATAAGAGAGGCGTTTCATCCCCTGACTTCGTGGCCTCCTCTTGACTCGCTCCAACAGACCCATGTCTGTCTTATGCTGGGCTCCCCAGAACCGGACACAATACTCCAGGTGGGGTCTCATGAGACCTGAGTAGAGGTCACACTCACAGGTCTGCAGTTCCCTGGATCCTCCTTCTGGCCCTTCCTGTATATGTGCATCACATTTGCTGGCTTCCAATAATGACATTATCACTTGGAAAAGGAAGTTATCATCAACGCATTCAAGGAATCTCCTGGATTTCTTATGTCCTGCTGTGTTGTCTCTCTAGCAGATACCAAGGTCACTCTCACTTTTCAGTCACCCTCATTCTTTTCTTTGTTTTGTCTGAACATCTTTTTTCATTTGCACTTCAGTTTTCTTCATCCTACCTACTTTTTGTTTTTTAATTCACTTTCAGTGCCATTTTTATTGATTTCTCATTCCATTCATCTGTGGTAACAGTGGGCTTGTTTTTTTGATTGGAAATATTAACCAAAGTAATAATAATTTTATTGAGGAGATAGGATCCTAAACCTTCGTTCCTTTGTCTGGTTCCAAATGTACTTGAGAAACAATGAAATTCATGACTCACAAAGTTGGCTTAGTATATGAACTGAATTTTAAATGTAACTGCAATGCAGGTGTTCTGTCTGTAATAATTCAATCAGATGTATTTCTTCAGCTAATACCTGGAATTTTTTGTGGATACACTTCTAATATTGTTAAGCTTAAGTGTTTCAAATGGTAACATATTCTTCATAGTCTTTCATTAGGTGGCAAACATGTTCACCGAGTTCCTTAAAAAAAAAGAAAGAGGTGAAAAAGAAAGGTGCAAGTGATGCCTCTTTTTTACCAGCATTGAAATGGGATCACTGTATGAGGGTCAGACGAGCAAATACAGATTTGGACGCAGAGACGATGTCTCACAGATCAGAGACTGAAACTCCGTTCTGATTATATTTAAGCAATTCATGAAGGGCTGAAGTGAGAAACCAGATCTGTTTGCTCAGACCCTGTTTACTGAAAGGGGTAATATTTCTTAATCTTTTAAGGATGTGCATAGTTTACAGAACAGAGAGCTGCCTGTATCCTCCATTATTCATCTGTAGCTGTCACTGCCACTGCCAGACTATGTTCAAATAGGATCATATACATTTCAGTCTCTGTCATTTTTAAAGATGAGAGACAGTGTATTCAGACATACTGTCCTACTGGTTTCTTTCCGATATTGCGATGTTTGTTAGAGCATCCATTTTCTGCCACAGACCAAATGTAATGTTCCACATACACAAACATTGATGGTTGTGTTGCTCTCTGCTCTTTAAAAAACTTATTTTTTCCAGGCAGGATTTAATGACACAGGTTTTAATGAATTTATCTGCCTTATGTTTGGTAACATCTCATAACCCTATTAGAGAAGTCACGTTCTCTGTAGGATTGCAACCATCTCTTAACACAATGCATGGGAGTTGCATGGGACTTCCCTGTTACACATGTAATGCAAATACAAATATGTATAAGTATAGCTGGGGAACTGCTGGGAATGTGCTCCAGTGGAGAAAAAGCACAGCAAGCCAAGACTGCTGTTAGAGCTTTTGCATTTTAACCTAAGGAGATGACAGTGGGGGCATTCGGCAGAATACAACCACCTCTTAAAAGCCTATGCCTTGTTTAAAAAAGAAAAAAAAAGTCTTAGGATGTGTAATATCAGCTAATGTAATTTCAACAGGAAGGTTAAGAATTTCTGGTAAGGTGTGTCACAAAAAATGTCTGAGAAAATCAGTGCTGCAGAACATGAAACAGTGTCAGTGCCCTTGATACCAACCAACTACAAGCACCTTTCAGAGGCACAAAAATTAGGATCCTAGGTGCCAGATGGTCCTTTAGCCTGCCAGCTAGCTAGGATGTGTGCTTACAGGGGGTGACAGAGTGATAGATGTCTCAGGAAAATATCTCCACCTGAGATATCAGTTAGTCTGTTTTTCTGAGGAAGTCTAGCATGTTGACAGTCCTTCTAAGATGCCTGAGGCTGGTGGGTGACCTTGATGTTGTAATGGTACTCTGTCTAGTATATTGACATTTGTAATCTCACCCTGGACACATCAGGTGTCAGTTACAGCTATTGCAGAAGCTGAAGAAAGACACGCTTGGTTAAAATGGTTTTGAGCTTATTAAGCTTATTTCCACAAAACATGAATGACAACCAGGAAAAAGAAAGACTAGCAATATGCCTGTTCTAAAAATGTGTGGTTCACAACGCTATGCACAAACACAAGTAGCTACATGCAACTTTCCTTATTTTGACAGCAAGATATCTAGGTCTCAGAAATGCATGGCGGCAGGTTACAAAGCAGAAAATGGTTGCCATACATTAACTTGTTCACTTCTTTGCCCTCTGGTCTTAGAAATAATTTCTGTGACAGGCAAATAATATGATGACAACACTGATTTAAGGACATTAGTATGATTCTTTTCCCTGTTGGTTTTGTATTCATGAGCTTGGAGAAGTGTTGGATGAGCAGTCAAATAGCAAATTGGGAAATGAAAAAAGATCTCTTAGAAAAGGAGCCTGTAAAAAAAAAACCAAACCACTAAAGTCAGAATTGGTGACTTTTCATGTTGCTCAGCTATTAATATCCAGCACCTGGAGGGATATTATTCAAGTCTCTAGCAAGTGTGCTTCTAGTCTGCTATTTCTTGCTTTGCTGAGTCAGCAGCCTAAGAAAATTTACTGTGGAGTCAGCTTGAGGAGATAGCTGCGATGAAGAACCAAAGCTACATTAAAAGGAAGAGGGAAAGGGAATCAAAAGGGTAGGAGCTGAGGAAAAGAATATAAAAATAACCCACATATGCATCACTGCACTATTAAGAATTTGGTCTTTTATTTGTCCTCCTGCTCCTCTCAGTATTACTTGTAATAAATAGCTATTCTTTACCTTTGCTTCCCAATATGCGAAGCAAACGCTCCGCTGCTTCTCAGAGTGAATGTATGTCCTACGGCAAGAATTGGGACCTTCCTGAGGATCATGTAGTTATGTTGTAAGCTTGCCTGGGGGAGCATACAGGATCAGTGCTTGCCCCAGGGTTACACACCACAAAGCTCTCCTGAAGAACTGTCCAGGGGTTGTCTATGAAATTGCCATAGGGTTAGGAAGTAGATGCAAGACAGAGCATACAGTGCTTAAGGCCACTTCCAGAGCTATTTTTTCCAATCAATAGAGACATGTCTATTTAATCAAAAACTGTGAGTCCCATTAAAAAGCACTGCCAACTGTAAAGCCTAAGTGTTGCTATCATTGCAGTCCCCAAGGGCACAGAACCCACCTCAACAAATCCCACTTTGTTTCTCTGGGCAAGGGGTGAATAGCTCACTCCAGGCTAGCTTATGCTCATGCTCCTGAAAAGGAAATTGGGTTTCTCTCAGATTTCTTTTTCCCGTGTGGCAATCACTTGGAAAGGAGGATTTTGAAGATATGGGTCCCCTTCTTTACTGTGGTGTATTTATTCCATGACATACGATGCTAGTTCTACGCAAAACAGAGAACGTCACCTACCTAATGACTGGGACTTGCCTCTGTAGTTTCCTGGGCATGTTAGAGCTGAGTTTTGTACCTAACTGATGTCATGAAATGTACTTAGGCTAATATTTATCCACCTAGATTAAGGTATTTACCTATATTAATATATACTAGTGATGTTTCATACTAAGCAATAAGGGTCGGACACCTCTAGATATTGGCATAACCCATACTGAACTTCCCTAGTGCTCTCCTTATTGCAGAGCCATCAAAAATTAGCTTAAAATATATTTTGGTTTTGTTAATTTTTAGAAATCTCATCTTTAATGAGCATTATATTAACTTTTATGAATGTCATGTGGGTGATGAATAGATGACACTAAATCACTGTTGCCTAATTGATTGTCTGGTATTTTCAACATCTTGGGACTCATCTTTGTAGGGTTATTAGTAAGGATATCACAAATGCTGTTTACTACCTTTCCCGGAATACACTTTTAAAATAGAGTATTGAATGTGTGTTCCTATATAAGTGAGACCAGATGCCAAAGGATCATTGTGTCTGTAGTAAAGCAAAATAAAAAATGTATAACATTAAATACTTCAGCTCTTAAAAAAATTAAAGAAGATCCATTTTAGAGAGAACAGGAAAAATAGCTTTTCCCCACATAGTAACATTTATAAGTATTTCGTAATACTTTGATAGAAGTATTCATTCTAGTAAAGTTTAAAGAATTTGATCTCAATTTCAACCACTTTTCTCCTTTTTATGCATAAAATAAAATTTTTAAACAAATATTGTCTTCAAACAAGACACAATATAGAAAGGGAACACTTCATAATTCTGTTCCCCCTTTTTAAAAAGTAACAAATGACAGCTTTTTATTTTCTTTTTTCTGATATCAATAGAGTTTAGAGTGTGAACTTAGTCAACAGGTTGTATCCTGAGGAAAAACATTCTCAATAATGTATTGCAGAAAGATTTCTTTTGTGTCAGTTGGTGGGTTTAATGGTTTCCCACCTTCTCACGCACTCAGTGGCTATATATGGGAACTCACTCTACCAATATACTTTACATATGTACACTTACGCTGAAAAATTTTGTTGAGGATTGCAAAAGTGATAAAGATTTTTACTGTTCCTGGCCTTCCTGATAACATATTTATGCAATGTCCTTTTCTGTCAAACATTTCTCAGTAGGCTTCTTTTTGCATGTAAAATTCTTATTAATTCTCTAAGAGTTTTAGACAGAAAAGAAAGCTCTTTAGTTTCTGTGTACTCTTTTCAAATGCTTTCGGCCCCACATTCTCCCTCTGACTCAGGATCTGTGGTCAAAGTGTGTTATTCAGGAGTTATTTAGGCTAAACAGAGGCTACTCCTTTGGTTGTTTGAAGATTCCGGAAACAGTTTTTCAATAATTTAAGCTACTGATATTTTCAGATTTGGGAAAGGAAAGGACAGAGGCTTTGGTTTTGGTTTCTTTTTTCTTAATTGTACTTACCTGATAGCCACATCTGAGCATGTTATGTATTTTGGCTGTTTTGGACCTTTATTTTGGTTTCCTTGTTTGTTAAACTCTTGCCAGATTACTGGTAATACAAAATGCGTGTTTCATAAGATTAGAGATATGCTACAGCTCAAGGGTATAAATTTGTGTTTACTTCCTTACAAATATTAAAATATTCTTTTTTCTTGCTGCCCTCTGGCTGAGCTGTTTTTAGTTATTATATCTCTGTTAGCCAGTTTTATGATAATTTGCTCCATTACTTAAAAAACATAACAAAACAGATGACATATTTGCATTGAAACAGAAACTAAATTCTCATCCAATTTCAGGCTAAGCTAGTCCATCTTAGTACCTCTTCTGGCATTGTAGTTGTGCAAAATCTAAACATTTTTTGCTATCATGTATTGTCTATTATATGATCATAGAACGACAGAATGGTTTGGGTTGGAAGGGACCTTAAAGATCATCCAGTTCCAACCCCCCTGCCATGGGCAGGGACACCTTCCACTAGACCAGGTTGCTCCAAGCCTCATCCAGACTGGCCTTGAACACTTCCAGGGATGGGGCATCCACAACTTCTCTGGGCAACCTGTCCCAGTGCCTCACCACCCTCTTCGTGAAGAACTTCTTCCTGATATCCAATCTAAACCTCCACACTTTCAATTTAAACCCATTACCACTCATCCAGTCACTGCAGACCCTTGCAAAAAGTCCCCCACAGCTTTCTTGTAGCTCCTTCAAGTACTGGAAGGTTCTATAATGTCTCCCCAGAGCCTTCTCTTCTCCAGGCTGAACAAGCCCAATTCTCTCAGCCTTTCTTCATAGGAGAGGGGCTTCAGCCCTCTGATCATCTTCATTGCCCTCCTCTGGACTCAGTTATGTCTGAACTAATGCAGAAACACCAGGTGAACAAACTGTATGATAATTTAAAATAGGTATTGAATCTCACTGCATATTTTCAGTCTAAAAGCTTTGACATCAAACGTGATGCAGTTACTATTCATCCTGTAACTGACTGTAGCTGTAGGCATTCCCTTGCACTCTCCATCTGCAGAGCAGCTGTGGGAGACTCAGGAGTTTTGTACAAACAGGCCATATCAGTGGGAATGGGCTGAAGGACCTTTGGTACCCTGAGGAGAACAGACTAATGGGATCACATCTACACATATGTATTTATTTTTTCCACTCCTCCAGGTCATCTCTCTCTCCCAAAATCCTGAATGCTATGGTTGGTTTCAACTAAATTTGACAGAAGGATGACATTCTCAGACAAATAAATTTTCTAAGAGTTGCATACAAATGTTTAGGCAAAGACAGAGATATTTTTAATTCCCTACAGAAAAATGAACTTGAGCATAAGCTCGAGCCTTGTTAGACACCAACATTTCCAAACAGGAGCTCATCTAAGAGACACTAATCCATGTAATCAATGGCTAAAGCCTTGTGCTACTGCTCACAAAACCTGTTTCCTTTTTTTTTTTTTTTTAAATCAAACATCTGATTTAGGATAAATGGCAATTAAAGTAGTAACCTAATGCATGAGAGCTTGAATATCAAATGTTCTTAATGCCCCAGATTAGTGCTTGGTTTGAGCAGTGCTGCAGTTTCTTGTTCTTCCATTCTCTTTCTATCAAACGAGGCCAGCTGCACTACCCTGGCTCTAAAAGGTGTGGAATAGATAAATCCGCTTAATGCTGAGGTATGCTCAGGTATTAGAGTGATGGTACCCAAGGAAGATGTATGACTTATGAGAATTTTTATTAATCTCAGTTCTGAAATGATGATTGATCAATCATACCTCTTCTTCTGCCTTTTCTCTCATATGTTTTTGTACATGACCTGCCCATGCCGAGGGGCTTGGAACAAGATGATCTTTAAAGTCCCTTCCAACCCAAACCATTCTGTGATTCTATGATTTTGTGACCTGTATCTAGCTTATTCTCACCCCTAAAATTCATGTACCTGTACTGAAGGCACAGCAGCTGGGGGCACCTCTGGATTCTCTGGAAAAGCACAGATGAGGATGGCACAATGCAGTGCCTCCTGTTTTTGAACACTGATGTGAAGTCCCACATAAATCTTTATATGGTGAATGTCTTCACCATTGTATGCACATACTCCTCCACTTCACAGGAGTTAATTTTTTCTATTTATTCTACTGTTTACTAGCTGCGTTTTAATATTTTAGTGATCTTTCTGTGAATTAAAGGAGTGGGTGTGAACCAGAAATTATAAAGTTGGTTTTACTTTAATTTTCACACTGTAACCTATTGGTTACAACATCAATTCTGCACATATTTAATTACAGAACACAAATATAGAAATTCAACTTATTTTCCCTTTTGTGTCCATGGATTTTTCCTATATGTCTATTAATGAAATCCAAGATAACACCCTGTGGGTGAAAATTCATATTCAAGGAGCAGGTCATCTTGTACTAAGGTCAGCTCCCACTACATGGCACAGCTTAAAACTGGAAGCTTTTGAAGGTTGAACAATGTGAAGTGGCAGTCTTCCAGCTGTGTTCATGGCTTTGGGAGGAAAAAAAATCCAAACACCAAACAGCTGCAGAAGCTGGCAGAAGCCATTGTGAAATAACACAAATTGTGGAAGAATGAAATTGTGAAGTTAACGTGATGTAACAAAAAATAAAGGGAATGTCACAGGGATGTGTATGAATATCATTAGAGAAAATTCTTTTTTCAGTAATGATTGCTTGCATTTTGCAGCAGTGTTTTTTGTTCAGGTTTGGGTTTTTTTCATATCTGAAAATATGAAATATTTATATCTCTTGTCAAAGGTGTAGTGTAGAAATTCTGAACACAGTAATCTTGATGAAATCAATGACAGTTTACTTACATTGGCATCACCCAGACTCACCCATGAGAGACAATATAAGTTTCAGCAGTTTTGTTTTCAAATATTTGTTTACTTTAAATACAACAGAAATTTGCTCTCATGGCAGAGGAATCTCTTTCTCTCTCTTCAGTGTGTATTAGACATACAGTAGTTACATGTCTTAATGTTTTCTTCTGATAGCAGGAGAATCAAAGCAGTCTGAAATAGCTGCCCCCATTTCTGACCCTACCTTTCTCCATGGCAAATGAAGGCACCTTCTCCATTAACTTCAATCTGAATCAAATTAAAATGTTATTGCAATTTAATATTACCTTTTCAAGGGCTTCAGAGCTGTGTCTCTGTTTTTTTCTGTCATATTACAATTCAGAAGTAATTGGAATTATGAAAATTTAGATTATATACTTTAGAAGAAATGCTTTGAATATTGTTGTTCCATTGCACATATATAACTGTAGGATGGGCAATAAGGGCCTGAACTCTCTGAGAAATAAGGACCATATACATGATGGAACTGAGTTTTCTTTTTGCAATTGGAAATACTTTAGCAGAAGAGAAATTAACTTCTTGGTAGGAAAGGATATGAGTAGGGATCTGAAAACAAAGCTGTTGAAGTTAATATCAGAAATTCTGGCCTCTTCAGGTCCTGGGTTGTGTGTGGACATTGATCTGAACCTGAGTAACAACCTTTTCTGAGGTTTTTGGCTTACTAAGAACAACAATCAAGGGACAGACACAGGCATGAGCTCATGGCTATCATGCAAAGTAAGGCATGTTTCTGAGGTGCTGTTGCATGTATTGTGTGGCTCTCACCAGCCACCAATGTGAACTATATAAGCAAAATTCGGCTTGCACTGCTGGAATGCATGCTACGTCAGCACAGATCAAGATGTATGGGAATCTAGGATGGATGAAGATCTCAAACCAAGTTGTAGTGAGGATATGATATGATATGGTCATTGTCACTGATGAAGTAGGATCCAGCATTTTCATGCCCAAATACATGATGTTAGGCTCTCTTAGTCAGCATACAAGGACCCTATTAAATACAGCATGCCTGAATACCCCACCAGAATCCTTACCTCTTTCTCCAGAATGCTAATTTAATGATGCTTTCTCCTACTTAGCTAATTAAATTTGGGAAGAGACGCTTGAAAGTATTGGCCAGCATTTATTATCTTTAGTGTAGATTAGTAAACATATATGCTTGGGCTTTAAAGCCCTTTTTCTTTTTCCTTTCTTTCTGACACTGAAAAACTGTTTCTTCTTTAAATATGCAAAAGATTCTGAGTCCTAAATGTCTGCGCATTGCAGTCAGCTGCAAACAGCACAGCTGAAGCATCTGTTACCCTTGGAGAGAGCCCCTGTGCAACTGAATTCTGCATCAAGAATGCCCTTGTACCTGCCAACTGAGGTAACTGGCTTAACACTTTATATGCCTGCTGTGTTTCGCTGGAGCTGACAACAACAGGAGATGTACCATGAGGGTAATAAAATGCATCCTGAACCTGTGGTTTTTCAGTAAGATATCCCTTACCTGAGCATATTTCTGTATAGCAGTAGAACAGAAAATACTGGAGCAGAATCTGGGTCATGACAAGACTTTGAAAGTGAGACCTGTGGCTTATCTGTCAGGGTCTGAAGTGCATCCAGGTCCTGCTGGTTTATTTGGAATGAAGTCACCCTTTAAGGGGGAGATGTGTTCTTAGAAGACGACCATCTCTATCACTGCATGTTGTCCCTCCTTAAATCAAATCACACCCTGCAGTGATACATGAGTAAAACAGAAATTTGAGGTAGGGTATGCAATCTGGCACTGCATTTTGTTCTGTTTTGTTTTCTAGTAATTTTGCAATGTTATTTTGGAACACATCATATTTCTGAAATTTTTGAAACCTGCTTCATGTTGAACTCATGACATGCAGTGTAGTCTCTGGTGGGATTTTCTGAATGCCTCATGAGCAGTGTATATGTGATAAATTCATTGCTGCATGCATTTTATGTTGTTGAGCAGTTAGCAAAAAAGGGCCTCAATTCCACCTATCTCCTATCCACATGATTGTTTCATGGGCAGTCTCAGTGCAGCTTATCTATCCTCACACCACATGAAGCAAAGCATTCAGATAAGGAGTCATGCAGGAATAGGAATCACATTTTTTGCAGGAGACGGTAGCATTCTTACATCGTGGTTGATAAGAACTTTGAGTTTATAATGGCAGACTATTCTTGATAAAGAAACTAGTAAATAATAATAATAGCACATTAATTGTTGGGAAAGGAAAATAAAAGAGAAAACTTTGGGAAGAAGAAAGAGAGAGAAGTATGTCTAACACATCTGCAGCTGGAACTGGTCTCAAATACATTGTTCCATGACAACCCAAACCTATTATACAGTGTGTTACCCTTCCAACACATGTTCTCTACTTTTGGAGATCCTATCCCACGGCAATGTGAAAAATAATTAAATTAAATAGCAGGAGTGTTCAGGGTTGGTTTCTAATAGGGAAAATTTACTGGGGTGTAAGAAGGCTATAACTGGCCCGCTGTTAGTACGTATCATTGCTGAATATTCTAGCCAATGCATGATGTGGACTGGAGATTTCATCCCTTATTGCTGGTTCTTAGTTCTCCTCTCCTATTGTATAGCTGCTGCTCTCAACTCCTCAGGAAATGGATTTAGGCTAGTGGGTCTGGATTTTTTATAGTATGCAAAATAATATCCCAGTACACGTCACACCTCATCTAAGATGTTCTATTGTTCAAGTCTTGTGATTAAAGAAAGAAATTGGGTATGATTGTGTTTCCATCTCTCTCAAGCTCCTGTGTAAATGTCAATTACTGCTGTCTGCCTATTGGGTTTTTATTGTGGCTAATACATGGGTCCCTGCTGATAGTGAGTCTGGGCATATGTTTCTATTTTATGACATGTATGAAGAAAATAAATTTTTATTGTTCCTTTGCAATATCAGGAATGGGGAATTGAGGATCAAAATTGTACTCCGTCACTTGTTCACTGCATGTTCTTGAGTGGGGCACATTTGAACTTTATTCAAATCACAAGGCATGATCCTAATTCAGAGCTGCATGTTCCCAGGTTCTGAAAATATAGGTTATCAGGTTAATGACAAATGCCAAATCTCCCATTGTAGTTATTATTTGTTAATATACATTTGTTGAGAATTTGACTCGTTCACTTTACCTGTTGCATAGTATTTATCTTGTTAATATGGCTTCTTACATTCCGTGGTGTCTAGGGCATATTTAAACAGGGATCATTTTTAAGCTTTCAAATGCCCAAGACAGAAATGCAGCATTTGGCTAAATTACTGTGAATCACAAATGTACCAAATACTGTCTGCTGCATCAGTGGAGGGAATTGTGTTGGTGGAACTGATCACTACTTTGGAAATTCTTTGTCTACCCAAAATTTAGCTATTCACTGCTATGATATAACTGCTTATCACCAGAGATTATGTTTTCCAAGAATTATATTTAAGTGTTGCTGTTAAAGAGCTCTTGCCAGATATTTAAATACTGGTGATCAACGATAATTAAATCATGTGTCCAATGACAGTACAATACTTCTGCTGGCCTATAAAATCTGAGGAGCTTAAAGTATAAAAACAATGTACAGATAATAGTTTCCAAGAAGTAGGGTGAGGATGGCATTGATTAGTGCAACGTCTACAGCTACATAAGTCAACTTGGGCTCTCGTTTTTGTTACTACTGAGAAATAAATATTGACACGGCAAGTCTCTCTGCATATCATGTTTTTCACGCAAATGACTTGGGTCATAAATATTAAACAACACTGAATATTCAAACCATTAATTGGCTGTGAGAGGAATGTCTGCTGATGCTTCTCAGCAACATAGCACTGACACAGTCCTAAATAAGATAAACTACCCATGATTAGGCAGACAATCGTAGTAGGAACCCTATTTTATTAGATCACCTGACAAAAATAGTATTGGTATCATTCTCTGTGGTATAACCACAGATTGAAGGATTACAATGGTTAATAAATTTATACAGGCAAATTTTAGAATTTTCTTTCATGTGGAAAGCTTGGATGTTACAATATTTTTTGTCATCCTGTAGGAATATGTTCATGTGTCTGGATTTGCCACCACCATCCCCTTTCCCCTGAGCAGATTACATTACCTTTTTAATTTGTTATTCCAGAATAGTGAAATATTTCAACCTGACATCCTTAAGCAGAGTAGAAGTTTTCCTTACTCCTGAACTGGATTACATGAATGCCACCTCAGTTCCTCAACCCTTCAGTGCAACATTTTATATCGTATTTTGTATTTGTATCAATGTTAAAAGACTGTGAATGTGGCCAAGACATGGGAAAGCATAGCTACATCATACTCTTCACAGTCTTAGTTGGGATGTCCGAGGAACAAGGCATCTCATGCACCATGGCTCTGCCAGCAATCTCCTTACAGCCACTGCTGGATTTTCCTCTTAGGCAGTGTCCATAGCCCAGGCACAATCAACAGCTGGTCATAAATACCTCTTAAGGTGACTCTTTTTCTCTGAAAAATGGTAATTTGTGTTAGTGGTGGTGTTTTTCCTGTGTGTGCCTCATTGATCATCATTAGGAAGTTTTCCTACATTGCTTCTCTTCCTTTCCAATCCCTTTGCTTAACTCCATGCTAGTTTGTCTCACTGTGCTGGTGCTCTGACACACCATTCAGTCTGCTTCTGCCTTTCTTTACTTTATTCCCCTCCTTGAGTGTTTTACAGTGAAATAGTGGTGAAACCATCCAGAGATGGGAAGGAGAAAGAAGGGTTTGTTGAGAAAGCTACTCTAGGCACAGTCTTTTCTGCAAAGATTTGATTCCTTGTGGGATTTGAGTAGGTTTTTTTCACTGTGGTTTCTTTTTCCTTCCACTTTGGCACAATATCTAAACCGATGTCTCTTAGCAGTGAAAGGAGGAGAGAAATTGAGAATGAGCTTGAGTACTTCCCATTACGACTATTGTAATGAGCACTTTGCCTCCGTTCTTCAGTATTCTCCCCAATCCCCAAACCCCTTCGGGTAATATTAGAGTGAGAGCTATAGCACGACACACTTGCTGGAGCTGCCTGTGGGGAGGAGTGAAAGGCAGGAATGTGCATGATAGTTGAGGGCAAATAGCTTTAATTTAATTAGTAGATTAATTAAAGCTTTGTCCCTTGGGTAGGGTATGTGTGTGTGTGGAGAAAGTGTTTCTTTAGCCTCCTGTAACTGTTCATCATGCAATTCTGTTCCAAGTGTGACTCAGATGTGGTTTCTATTGAACTTACTGGGAGCCTGCACAAAACAAATTTCCTGTCTAAGATCTTTTCTCTTCAGGGTTTTGTTTAAATGTAATGAAGTATAAATGGGCAAATAATAACGACTAATAAAAAGAACTTGCCTTGCAAATGAATGTGGCATCCGGCATCACGACACATGTAGAACTCCTAAAAGCTTCTCTGTTTCCTTATGTCCCCACAGTGAGAGAAGTCTTACATTAGCACAGATTGCCTCAGCCTAGACTCAGTGAAACTCATCAAGAGCTTTTTCAGTGAGATAAACCATTGACGAATACTTGGTAGCCTTGACTCTGCACACTTTGCATACGTTCAAGGAAAGCAGATTAGGGCCAACAATGTCCTGGGCTGTATTAAAAAGACCATAGCCAGTAGATTCAGGGAGGTGATTACACCTCTCTACTCTGCACTTGCTAGACCACTTCTAGAATATTATATCCACTTTTAGGCTTCTCAACATACTACAGATGTCAATCAATTGGAGGAGGTTCAGAGGAAGGTCATCAAGATGACCTGTGAGAAAAGAATGAGGGAAATGGGCTTGTTTAGCTGGTGGAAGGTGAGAGGCCTTTGGGCCAACCAAATAGCAGCCTTATAGTACCTACAAGGAGGTTGTTGAGAAGCAAGAGCCAGGCTCTTCATCATGGCATGTGAAGGAGAACTGTGGATGATGGGCATAAGTTGAAAAAAGAGAGATTCATACTGGATATAATGAAAGGCTTTTTTAAAGATTTGTAAAGGAGTAGACCCTGATTTGGACACTTAAATTTCATTGCTTTATAATACTTCTGAAAATAATTGGGAATTGTAATGTTGGCAGGAGACTTTTCAGACCTATTTTCAGACCTAGGTTGACCTCTGAGGAATGAAGGAGGAAAACATTTAGGATGTGTTATTGGGAGTTGCACTTTAGGAGTTTTATCTGTGGAGGACAAAGTCTCAGGAACAATGGGAAAAAGCCATTTTACTTAATAAAATCAGCAATCATAAAGGGTTATTGAACCTTTAGTTTCACCTCAAGTACATTGTGTCTAGCAAGATTTTAAACCACTTTTCCAATGAGTGTTTGCATTCTACCAGTACAAGGCTTCAGAAAATTTTGCTTGGTATTGCCTGCTATTAGAGATAGAATAAAAGTATACTTTGGTTTAACTCAAGATGTCAGTTCCTGGGGAAGTCATCAACTGCATTGAAAATATCTCACCATGTTCAAAGAGAGATTTTTCAACTAATCTCCAAGATAAAAAGCCACTTAAGGAAAATTCAAAAATAGGTTTACCCCATGTTGCATAACACATTTTTTGTCCAGAGTTACCACTTCAGAAGGTATCCACTGAGTGAAGGGAAAAGTTTATTGCGCTGTTGTTATTTTCTAATCTGCTTTGAGGCATGCATCTCTCCAGGAGCCATCAGTGTTAGAAGGTAACTGTATTTTAAATTCATGTAAGCCCATTTGAAAGGGATCAATGCCTTTTTTTTGGCTGTGTGCTCTGTTTGTGGGTTTTTTCTTTTTCTTCACAATTTTCTTAAAGCATGGTGTCAAACCTGTGCTGCAGATTTTACAGTTGTGCTTTGGTTTAAGTAAGTTTCTAATCACGTTACCCTTTCACTTATTTGAAGTGTTTCAAAATTGCAGTAGTTTGGGTGCCATTTACACAAAAACAAAATCAAGTAACAATGTAAGGCCTTCCTGGAGACAAGTTTGTTCTCCAAGCCAGTTTGACTGCCAAGCCCGCATTGTGAGTACCAGTAATGATGTAAATCAGTTCTGAAAAAAATCCAGATAATCAGAGCTCCTTTCCAAACACCTCTATTTTTACCACACCGTTGCAAGTCTTGGCCCTGGTTTGACAAGTTGAATCATTGCTTGATAAGAACAGGGATTAAATCTAGTAATGTTGTTTCCATGACAAAGTAAGCTTCTTTCAGCAATGCTCACATAATAATATATCATCTTTTAAGCTAAATCTTTAAAACTGAAATTCATAATAGAATTAATAAAAAGTGTAATTCAGTATGAATGGAGTGATCTAATATACAAATATACCTAGTGGATTAAACTCCACTCTTGCATTACTTGAGGTACAACAAGACAAAATGTGAATCAGATGTTATTTAATCTCTATGTTGATGTAAAAGAGTGTCCATGAGGGATTTAGTGAGGGTTTTTTGTTGTTTTTTCTTTGCTTTTTCTTATCCATATTCCTTTACCCCTCTTCTTATTGTCATGGTACCTGATACAACATAACTGTTTGAAGTGGAAATATTCTCATTCACTTTGAAAAAAAGGATCCGGACTTTACAGGCATAATACAGAAATGCAGAAGAGGAAAGAACAGCTAATGGTACTGAATTGCTATATTTGGTCAGGTCTTTGTAGAAATGAAAATGTCAAATGAATTGTACAGTTCACAATTACATCTTTACTATGACTTCAAAGCACATTTTCTGATTCTGGAATTTCTCAAGAATATTGGTGACTTTTCTCACTTCTGTAAATTCACTGAGTTGATTTGGGTAGTGAAAGCATGTTTTAAAGCAATTGTGAATATTCTTACAGGGAATAAAATGAGCAGAACAGTGTTTTTTAAGGACTCTATGCAGTCAAAGACAGTTCAGGTTTCTTGACTTGATTGTTCTGTACTGTTGGCCCACAGGATGATTAGTTTAGGTAACACTGAGATCTATTTCAATGCCCAGCTTTGATGTGTTCAAAAAATTCCAAATACTTCCAGCCACCCAGCCACCTCTCCTATGCACGTCTTTATCAGTGACTATGAACACGGCACAAGGATAATGTCCTTTTCGTAGAGCATGTCTTGTTTATCCTCTCAGATCTCTATCTACTTCATACAACTGAGGAAATGATTCAAGTGATGAAACATAAATGTCTTTTGCCATTCGAGATACCCTACAGTGTCCGAATATCCTGTCAAAATGCAAACATGAAGGCCCTTGCAAGCCGCAGCAACTGGAGGTCAAGTGAGATACCCCAAGGCAAATCAAATGGTCTAGACATCTGTGCTTAGACTTCTGACCTGCTCGACTGGGGTATAGCTGTACGTTAGTGTCACACACACTGCTTAAGTCAGGACAGCTACCTAAGCATGGTGTCCAGATTAAGTTCATATCCTTTGTTCCTTAGTACAAATGGTTAGGAAGCATCTTCCTGATGCAGTCCAGTCCTGCTATCTACCCACAGCCTTGCTCTGTGCTCCTTGTATATATTATCAGATTTATTCTCTCCCTCTTTGCAGGTTTAATGGGCAAGGAGCAATGTCAGTAGCTTGTGTCACTCTATGCTGACTGTGAGGCACGGTCTGTGCTACATGCTGGGAAGGGGTGCAGAGCTATTACTATGCTCTGTAGATCTTCATGCACCAAATCAGACTGCTTGACTTGTTGCATTTCTGGTATAGAAATACTGGGGAAAGGAAGAAGTTTTTCTAAAGGTTTACCTTCACATGCCTTGTTCCGAGTGTTTCACATACTTGAACTAAAAGAAGAAGAAAGAATGCTTATTTAAATTTCCTGATGGAATAAGCTGGTTACATTTATTTCCAGGAGCAGGGAAGTGTATGGTACCCTTGTGATCGGCACGGTTCTTCCCATGTGGTTCCTTCCCTGGAGCACCCGTATATTTGAGTAATGCTTTGCTTAAACACATGACTAAAATTTGCTAATCAGATTTGCACATATAGCTAGGGCGGGTCCAGAAGCAGCACAGATGTGTTCACCTGGTTTTCTACTCAGATTTATGTACTAAAAATGACATTTTTAATGGAACAGTTCACAATAAAGCAGCACCTTGAGAGTGTGAGAGAATATTTGTAGGTTGTCACATGATAACATGATGTAATATTAACACAATCTCAAGGTGACAACAAAGAGTTGGGTACTACAAGTTACACACAGCACATGGCAGATTATTTTTGCGGTGGCCACCTTAATAAAAATAACTGAAGAAAGTTGCAAGCTCTTAATATGTTGTACATCTATAGTGTCATAGCTAGCTGCTTTTGTCTTTTTGTGTTCTCTCAGAACTAAACAGACACTGATTGTATTTACTGGATTTGTATCTATACAAATATATGTCTTTCCAACACTGGTGTGAGTCAAACTCCTTCACTTCATTGAGAGTAATTTTTTTTTTTTTTTAAGTGAATTTCATGAACTATCCACTTGGTTTCTTGATTTTTCTCATGTGTGTCAAAATATTCTTTAACCACACATATCACTGATATCTTCCAGAAAACTGAAACCAGACTATCTTTACTGAACTCAAAAAATAGTAAACGTCCTTGAGGCAAAAGAAATAACATCAGGAGGCCATGAAGTTCACGCTTACCCTTCCACTTGAATTGTGCTCTGCTGTTCAGTTGTTGAAGGCTGACTTGGCATATTAAAGCCTCTACCAGTACATAGTTAATGGAGAAACATGAAATGTGGATCTGTTCAGGACAACATGATAACATTAAAGCACTCCTGCATTCAACAGAGAAACCTTTTGTTATTAACTGTCCAAACCTGGTTTTATTTTCTCAGATACAGCATTGCTTATTAGCGGAGAGGACAGGCAGCTTTTATTCTCTCCTCTGGCACTGAGGTTACGGTCTCCTCTCTTTCTTTGCTTTTGTTGCAGTTTCTGTGTTCCTTTTTTTTTTTTTTTTTTTTTTTAATCTGTCACTGAAGAGTGCTACAAAACAGCATAAAGATTGTTATGGGAAGTCACATCAGATATTCTGCCAATAGTGAAAGCTTAAGGAAGGCATCATGGTCAGGTAAAGCACGTTGCTGTAGTGCTCTCTCTGTGCCCAGCAGTCTGCATTTCAAATACCTCCTGAGCCAGGCTTACTCAAATAAAATTGACTAAATTTAGCCAGTTTAGTCAGATACATTTGACTAAACGTTCCTGTCTGCAAGGAAAAGAATAAAATCTGAGCTTTTAACCTTAAGCTTTCTTCATAGTCAATCAAGTTCTGGGTTTGATTTACCTCTTCTAAGGAAGACACCAAAAATAGGAAGAATAAATCACACTGTTTTGTCATTTCACTATAGATTGAAACTAAACCTTCTTTGCAAAAGTTTATGATCACTCCATAGAACATCAAAATCCAGGTATGGTGGGTTTCTTAGTGTTTAATATACTTTTTTAATACAGTTTGCATAAATACATGCACACATACACATATATATTTATGTTTTGAACTTTTATAATGTTTAACATCCACAATATCAAGCTGAATAGCATTCTGTATGTTAACAATGTGTGTGAGGAAACATTTTCTTTTGTTTATTCATATCCTGCTTGAATAGACAATATATACTGCAATTTATATTATTATATATAT
>NW_010224068.1:0-1278 GCF_000690775.1 Eurypyga helias
CATTAAAAAAATATAATTAGTTTATTTCAATATAGTTATCTCTCTATTATTTAAAGGAAAAGGTTACACGGAGTGTATTTGGGGGAAGATTTTATTTAACACTTGGATGCGTTCTGCTCTAAAATGAATGCTTGCTCAAGAGTCTAAGAAGGCTTCATGGGAAGAGCAAAGCAATCTGAGCCATATGTATTGGGCAGTTTGCCAGTTGTTTGCCAATATGCCCAGGCCACCTGGCTAGATACGCAGCCAAGTATGCCATTCTGACTAGCCAGCTTTAACCTTCAGGCTGCTTCTTTTTCAGCTCTTCGGAAACCCTCAAGCCCTGCAGCGCGCGTCGCCTTTCCCCACGGCAGTAGCCAGCGTGCGGGCAGGCACAGGCGGGGCGGTCGCGCTGACCAGACAGCTCGCGGCACCCGCTTGCAGTGAGTTCGCCTTTTGTCTGGGGAGCAGTTTGGGAGCGTTGAACCCGGGCCACGAGATGGGTCTGGAGATAGCAGACTGAAACCTTTACCCATATGCCACAGTTAGACACTTTGACTGACAACCGCGGTTTTTGTTCCCCGTGCTGGAGCGACTCTCTTCTGGGTGTGGCTTAGGAAGGATTTTGTTGAATGTAGTTCGCCGCTATCATTTCTTTTCCCGAGTATTTGCATGAGCTGTGAGAGAAGCGAAGCATTCAGCATAACTCAGGCATTAATGGCATATTGTTTCATTATTGGGGTAATTTATTTAAATGTTTATTCATTAAATTTCACTTGCAGCCAAAAATATCGCAGCGTTCTATTAGTCTTTAGTTACATTTTGGGTTGTGGGCAAAGCCTAAAACAAGTACAGTATCCATGGCAGCAGTTTAACATTTAGAAGATATCAGATATAATTAAGCTATTCTAAATATTGAAATTAAGGTAGGAAGAAAAAAAAGATTATATTCAATTCAGTAAACACAGCATGGGAAGTTTTGGTGTAGCAGCCAGCCAAACCCTTAACGGGATCCAAAGGAAAGGGCGCACAGCGAGCATCTCCCGGTCTGACGGGCAGCGGTTCGGAGACGGTGTGAGTGGGGGCCTTCCCTGGCTGCATGGCCGCTGGTAAGCCCGGCGGGAGAGCTGCCTTGGGAGGCTTCTTGGAGACACGTGCGCCAGGTCTGCTGGGCGTTCTCAGAGGCGCGCGCGTTTCCCCGCGAGCGCGCTACGGAACGGGTCTGCGCTCGGGTCCCGCGGCGGAGCCTGCGGTTCAGATCCGAAAGCTCGGGGCAGAGCGTGCTCAAAATGGCCACGG
>NW_010224069.1:0-24649 GCF_000690775.1 Eurypyga helias
CCTCCTCTCCCCTCCCCTCCTCTCCCCAGGCTCAGCCTGGAGCCCCTGAAGGTTGCAGCTCTGGTGTGACCTTGTGCAAACAGCATCCCTGCCTGCTCCCCTTTCCAAAGACACAAGTCCGCGCCATGCATGTGGTAGCTTTACACCAGGCAGCTTTGGCATAGAAAAGTGAAGAGCTGTGGCAGCGTGAGACTCTTCTGTCTGCCCATCTGCAGTCTGGACTGCTGTCACAACCAGGGCTGGTTTGCCTTGTTTAAAGTCAAGCCTAAAACAGATAAAAAGCTGAAGTTGTTTGGTTTTTTTGTTTGGCTTTTGTTTGTTTTGTTTTCTTTGTTTGTTTGTTTTAAATATCGAAAGTGCCTTACGTGCAAACACCAAAAATAATGGAATTCTTTGAAGCCACTGTGCAATATTACAGACATGAACTGAAGTCCAGGGAAGTGCTTACAAGTTGCACTGATGTTACTTTGTGTGCTGGTTTTCATCTGTTTACTGGTGCTCTTTAATTTGTTGATGTCCTTTCTGCAGTGTGATTCTGAACAGAGGAAATCTCCAAGCACCTCAGGGAAAAACTCTGAAGATGTTAGATTTTAAAAAGCTTTTTTTAAAATCTTCCTCCCCCTCCCACCTTTCCAAATGCTTTTTACGAGTCTATTAGCTTCATTAAAGAGTCAAAAGAAAATCCATCAGCACTCTAAGTGTTTTCTCTCTAGTGATTCTGAGGCATTTATGGACTCGGAAGATGCACATTCAGGGCATCCCAGGCAGTGATAAGAATGTATAGGGACCTTGAGACAGACTCGCTACACTTTTTAACTTGGAAGTTCAAAAGATTTATGTATTAATTGTTTGAGATCCTGTTAAAACACAATAATTTTTATACTCTTCTCCAAATCATCTTTAGTTTTAGCCAAGTTTATAATTATAGTCGTTTATATGGCACCTTCTGGGAGAGAAAGGTCTTCAGTACTGGGGATTATTGTGTCTCAGGAATGGCTGAGACACAATGCACGGGACCAGTTAGCGCTCTCCACGCTGCCTGTTGGATTTTGGCATTAAAACATCTTAGCTACAAAAGATTATCTTTTCTCTAAAAGCTGGCTGTGCCACCTATGAAGGGCATCTGTGATTAAACCGGTAAACACTTCCTGCCTGTGTGAACTATTGGTAGGAGAGCAGAGCACGTGGGAGATTTATGGATATTTCTCATTTCCTGTGTGCCATTCGCCAGGAGCAAGTAGGGTTCAAGAGAGAATACCCTGGCCTCTGCCTGGCAAACACAGGATTGGCTCTGCCAATACTGAGCAGCTATTTCTAGATGACACAAGAAAGAGCTGTGCTCAGCTCTTTCACCTAGTTGAATCAATGGATTATACAGAGGTGTGCTGTACTTCTATTTGACAAAGTGGCTCTAAGGAAAAAATCACAATAATGCAGATTTGACCCAGCGTTCACCAGGGAAATTGCTAGTCTGTGCCTTGGAGAATGCACTGAGGACACCTCCTGTTCTGCAGCTCTCTTGAATGTTTGACAATTTGGATTCTTATTTGTTGGTTCAATTGCTTCCAGTTCAGCATCAAAAGGTCCAAGCCTCTCTGGTTTTCATCCAGACCTGTTTTTTACAAGAGAGTCGCCCTACACAGTTTCTTGAAGCTGGGCACAAGCTCCATCTACTTCATCACTGCAGCAGTTTGGCTGCATGGCACCAAGCAGGGCCAGCACCTGAGCAGAAACACATCAGCTCACACTGGGGAGAGGTGGCAGCTGGAGCCCCAGCAAAGGCAGGAGCTTCTGCCAGCAGCTCTGGCCTTTCCCTCTACCTTTGGCAGATACATTCAGGCAGCGTCTGTTGCCTTGATTGAAACAAACACCAAGTTGTGTTCACAACCACCACAACATAACATCTAGGGCACGTCCCCGTTGCTGGGTGCAGTTGTCTGACTGCAGACCCACTTCTGCTCTGAAGCCATTCACAGATGCTTTTCTGTGACTATCCCAAAGCTGGAAAAAATCCAGCCATGACTTATTAGTGTCAACACAACAGCACAAAAACAGGTTGTAATAGCTTCGAGGATTGGAGCTGCCTTATGGTTGGTTGCCCAGGAGTGTTGGCAGGAGTCTGGGTACCCCTGGCTTGTGCAGAGTGCTAAAGGACGTTTGTCTTTTCAAAGATTCAGAGATAACTATCAGTGACCATTCGGAAGTTTAGTTCAGCCTGAAAACGTGCTGTTGGCTCATGCCTGCTCCATAACTGCTGCATCACATGGGCTCGTCTTCTACCCAGCACACACAGAGATATGTAACAACACCTGACCTAGATGTCACTTGTTCAGAGCTTGAATGGGAGCCAGAGGGCACAAAAATCACATCAACAGTAACATTTACACAAGCTAATACCTTAGTTAAGGAGCAGGGAGCGTTGGGCCAGGCAGAGTGCTGGGCTTGCTCAAAGCTAGCTTGGGAACTTCCGAAGAGCACTGCCTTGCCTTGCGAAGATTTGCTCCCATTTTACTGATCTTTCGCAGGTCACAATACAAGTCAAATTTTCTGATTTTAGCTGTGATCAGAGTTTAAACCACTGCTGTATGGGCTGCATGCCTTTTTTATAACTAAAGCCATTTCCCCATATTAAAAACTATTTGCCCTGATTTCATACAGTGTCTACATCTGCCAGTCAATGATGAAGACTGCAGAATGAGAGAAATTAGAGACAGAGAGGATGAATCCTTCATTTGGTTATCATGTTGTACTTTCTGATCCTTAATTTCAGAACTGAGGTTGCAACTCAATTATGAAGCATGCTAAATGAGCTCCATATCAAGTGCATGGCATACAGCTGGGAACGTGAGGTTTTGGCTAAGACAACAGCACTGATGCATTTTCCTTCTTTGCACTCACATAATTGCAGCCTGTGATATTTACAGTATTTTGGTAAATAATCTGACATGCTTCACCACTTTCTCTTTAAGAAGTACTCAGCTATACTGAAGCATAAATTTAGTATCTTCCATTCACATAAAGTCTGCCATCTAAGCAAATCCTTTAATGGCTGAGAGATTTTACTAGGAACACAGATTTCTTGACATTCGTGCTGCATATGAGCAACTTGACTTACATGGATATGCAGACACTTATTAAGCTGCATTAACAGCACAAAGAAGGACTTTGCAGGAGAGAAGAAATGCAAGTTAAATGACAGGAATCATCTTGGTAGAGGGGCCATACTCCTATTGCCTGAAGTGGATTTGATGTGGTTAATCCATGGTAAGATTATTCATTAAATAAGTACTTTGAGGACTTGAATGATAACAAGGGATCTTAATCACTTATTTGTCACTGAAAGATGAATTCTTCACTTGCACTACATCCCCTTTTGGACGTGACACAGGCACACTGTAGCAAAGCCAACCAGCCCCAGGAGAGCAGCCAGCACTGCTTCCTCCAGCCTTGCGCAGCCACGGAGTTGATGGTCAGCTACTGACCTCTGCAAAACCCGCTTATTTTACCATTTCTGACAAATTGCTGCTTGAAGGAGTGCATCAAAACAAATCCTCAAGTGACATTAGTCTTGTGTCTATTTAAAAATTGAAACAGGAATAAACTTGTAGTGTCACGCACCAGTGACAAGGGACAAGGTCATGTCACAGTGAGTTGCACTGTACATAAACATAATTCTAATCTCAATTAACACTTAAAGTGCATCTCTTAACGAACACAGTGCTAAAGCTTTAATGGAAACACTAATGTCACAGGGAGCATAAAAGAATATCATTAAGCTCTTTGCTGTGACAAGTTCCTGCAATCTTACCAGGAGAGATTTTTAATCTTCTACCTGCAGCAATAATCAGAGAGAAATTTCAATTTTTAAGATGAGCTTTCACCTCATTGGAAATTAATTTCAAAGAAGCTTTCTAAGTTCCACTGTTTTTCCTCAGTCTCCAAGTAGAGAGCAATTATTGATTTAACTGATTTCTTAGGAAGATAGGTCAAATTTCAGGTTAAACTGTACCTTGTAAAAATGTAGTCTCATGCAAAAGGAGAAACAGAGAGGGATTAGCAACTTGCAATTCACTTTCTCACAGGTACATTTACTGTGTCAGCACTTGCTCACAGTAAGCCCATGTGGTTTGTGTGTAACAAAATCCATTCAGTTCTTTGTTGATCCAGAAAATATAAATAGCACTCCACTAGGAGCACTCTATTCTCATGGAAGCATTCTTCTCCAGTGGAAGCTTCTTTGGGAGGCCTACCCAAAAGCCAAATGTCCAGAGGTTTTACTGTAATGTTAAGGTCTTGCAAGCTTTTATTACAGTACATTTACTACTTAATTTCTAAAGGCAGTTACAGGAATTAATAATAATTAATGTGATATTTAAAGTTACAGTAAAGAGTGTAAAGACTTCACTAGGCTTATCCCTGGGCTGAAATGTGGAGGCCAAATACTAAGGCTGGGGAACAGTTCTTTCCATGGGCATTGTGAGTGAGCCCTGCAAGTAAAGCACTCTAAAAGAGCATCTAAAAGAGCATCTTTTCCTTTTTTTTTTTTTTTTTTTTCCCCTCCCCCCTTCTGGGGAGAGGGCTGTGTTTTGGTTTGTTTTTGTTTTGTTTTTTTTTTCTATCAGAATAGACAGTATCTATTCGAGGGCTAAGAACACATCCAACCAAGAGTGTTCATTTATACTGTTGAGGGAACAAACTCCAGTCAAAAGGGATCATTGTGGCTGTGGAGAGAATGGTTCTTCTAAAAGTTCTCACAACTCTGTGAAAAAATGCATCTCTTGGTTTTCTGTTCTGATCCTCAGAACAGTCTGGTCTGAAAAACAGGGATTTTGGAAGACATGCTTCTCTCTGGATAAGTTTTCTCTCTCAGTTAACCCTAATCCAGTAATATTAAAAGATCATCTTCGCTTATCTTTCTTCTGTGTGTCTACTCTCAGAAAAACGTCAGAAAAATTTGTCTGAAGAAGGAAAGTTGCCTCACCCACTACAGTTATCCTTCTGGATGCCAGGACAATACCAGCATTAAGGCAAATCACTTGAAATTCAGTGGTTGAACAGCAGCAGTAAGTCAGGAGCTGGGGCCAAGCAAGGTCTCCCACAGAGGGGGCCTGAAGCCAAAGGCACAGCTACACCTACCCCCTACACTTGGGCCAGGAATCCCAGCTACAACATAGTCACCTCTGACAGCTGTTGAAAACACGGTGGGGACGAATGTAAGATATTTATGTGTCTGAAGTAATGTTTCTTGTATTTGCTAGTCCCCAGTGTAGGGAGTTATAGGCAAATATTATCAAAATATTAATCTGTCTACTAAAAAAGGATGTTGAGTCAGACTCCAACCCGTATTTGGAACTATTAAATTATGGAGCAGTACTGATGTTATCTGCTGACATTTCATTCAGCAGAAAAACTTACTTAAGAAAAGAAGTAATGCTGTAAAGGAAATTGAGGTCAGGGTGACTACAGACTTTAAGCTGTGCAAGAGGAAAGTACCAGTGCAGTGTGGGGTGCCAGCACCCCCTGGGTCAGGGGCAGTGGTGGTAAAGGGCACCAGTGTGACCGGAGCGAGTTCCGTCCATCTGGCAGGGACAATAACACCTGGAAAATCCAGCAACTTGGGAACTGGGAGGCCCTGTCAGACACACAAACTCCTCCGGCCACCTGCAAAGGGAACCTGGCAATGTATTATCTACTGCAAAGTCAGATCCAGCCCACACAGAGTTTCTTTTTATAACCAGTTATAATCCAGGTCGCCCACTTCCTCCCAGAAACCTCAGCTTTCTTTTTTTCCTCTCATTTTTTTAAATTTTCCTGCTTCAGACTGCAATGTGCTGTATTTTCATAGCTTCAGCTTGGGATGGAAGCAGAGGCCATCGCAGGCTGCCTTTTCTGCCATGCACACATAAGAGCTCCACGAAGACAAGGAGGTGAGGGAGCATCACTGATATGATAACAAAGAATAACATCAGACCTAGCAAGCCAGTGGGAATGGAAAGTGATCGGAGGTAGAGACTTTAAAAGGTTCTCTGTAGGCTTGAGTTAGACATGCTGCATTTTTTAAGACTCCTGAGAGTTCGTACTATGAACATTTTGAATTATACCCAGTTTAAGTATCACAGCATCATCTCAGCCTGAATCTGCAAATCCATGAATTTAGGATACACTCAGAATGAACTTTCAGAAGCATCTCTATTGCTTAGCTTTTAGCAGTTAAATAACTTAGGCACTTAAAGCATTATTTGGATATATTGTTTCACAGAGAATGTGATACAGCTGGCCATGGAGTCCCGACACAGAGGAGGCACCCCAAAAATACATTCATGGGTACAGGGGTGACCTAAACCCACTGAAATTCGAGGGAGATCAAAGTCCAGACTTAATATTTGAGTATGATTTAATGCTGTGCCACTGAGGGTAAGAGTCACAGCTGTAATCTTTTTCACCCACTCTGCTTTTCTTTCCAAAAAAGATGAAAGATGCGTTTTCCAGCCTGCGGCCCACTCCTGGTTTTGGACTGGACAAATACTCCAGCACCATTTGCAAACCTTAGTACTGTAAAATCTCAGCTGTGTGGATCTGCAATGGACTGGTCTGAATGAACAGCAACCAACTGAGATACTTAACTTTTTCAAAGTAGCATTGGTTTTATTCATCGAGTGGGATAAGCAGTTAAACGATGAAAGGGTTAACAGTTACAGAGGATTTCCTGACATGAGGAGAAGAGAATCTGAGCCTGGTTTAAAGATTTCTGCAAAATGGATCAATTGTAGCCTTGCACCACATGAGAAAATTCCCAGAAATAATTAATCGCGTCCTACAGTGCAACTCACTAACCAAGCCCCAGAGATGCGCACACAGCTTATAAAAAACAGGAAATGAATCTCCTAAGTTGCACAGTATCAGAACACCCTCTGGACATTTGCTCAATCCAAACTACTGGCACTTTATGAAATGCACTTTGGAATCTCAGCCCCGCAGCTTTCCCTGTGACCTATTCACGCAGAAACTTAAACACAGGCTTTACTTTGAGCACTGGGGAATTCAGCACAGTTGATGTTCCCGTATTTCAGGGCTGCAAATGGTTTCTAGTCTATAAAGGTTTTCCTACGCTAACATCTGAATTGTACTAACAAACAATGGGATTTTATTCACACTTATTATAATCAGACCTGCAAAGCACTCTTTTGAACGGAGACCACTTTTTCATGGCCTGAGCATCCAAAGAGCATCTGCTCAGGACTTGGGCTGCTTTGGGCTCTACAGAGTTTGGAGTTTACAGATCTAAAGTCCCTGAAGGACTACTGTCAGAGATCAATGTGCATCAGAAGACAGACAACGCTGTTGCACTGTTCCTTTCATACATAAACATAAAATGAAAGGCAATAACCAGGAGACCCTCAGACACCTCTCTAACCCCTTTCCAAACTCCTTTATTCCAGAAGAGAGATTGGCAGTAAGCAGCCTATTCTAACCATTTTGTGCGTTGTACAGCAGCACTATGCTGAGTCCCTGTCTTCGCAAGCGAGGACAGCATTTTGTCACGCTGTGCAGACCCTTGCCACGTGGTCATATAGAACAGATTCCTTGCTGCCTCACATCTTGCACAGACCTTCCCCTAATGTAAAGTGATACTTTAAGAAGGTATGTCACTGCTCTCAGTTCAAATTGCTTTGCAGCCTTACATTTTCACTATAAACCTGGTTACTGTAACTATTACAACTTGTATATGCAGTCAGATTCTTAGTAACCTACTAAGAAGAAAAAAAAAAAATGACAAAGAAGGGTTGATTCATGCTGCTCTATAATTTAATTCTAATTATTTTTTCAAATAGTTATTTACTTCTAACACAATTACAGGAAACTAAAGGATGTTAAAAATGGGAGAGGAAAGACTTTTCGTTTTTATTTCAAGCGCTCCAATATTTATGCAAAGAAGTTGAAAGGCAAATATTGACTGGTATTTCAGGGATTTCTCAATTTAATACAAGGTGAAAAAACCAGAATCACTGAGGAAACTGAAACCTCATTACAATTAGCCACCCTGAGCCCTTTGTGGTGGCCATCTTGCAATAAAGCTGCTACTGAACATAAAACAAGCAATGCCCAGTCTTTCTGCAGAATGCTACCAGCCAATTTTCCACTGACAATACTCTGTCACTAATTTAATTCTTATCTAATCTCATGTAGTAGGATTATATGGATTATAACGGTGAGAAAAATGTAGTTTTAAACCTGTGGAAAGCAAGAGTGATGGCAAGAGTCTCAGTACACCAGAGAATTAAGATAAGGTTTGGTCTTTGCTTCAAGGGAAGTGCTGGCATGATTATATTTTCTTTATTCAAATGGTTTCTCACATTCACCTTAACAAGACTGGTTTGGTTCAAATCCAAGTGTTTCTTACCATGAGAAATAAAAGTAGAGCTGCTGAGAGGTTACTGCTCTTAGATAGACCTTGCTGCAGCTTTTGCTTCACTGTCAGTCTGTGTAGGAGTGGGTAACAGACAAAGGTTCCTGCAGTGTCTCATCGATAGCAGGCAAAGGCTTGACTGTCTCTGCAGATCCTACTCCTAACCATACTGCACAGTATTTGTGGCAAGGTACAAAAAGATTTTTCGCTGCCTATTTACACACTTTTATTTTAAACCTTCCAATAAATGCACAGGAAGGTTTTAGTTATTCTAGCTCACACATGCATTAGCTGTCTGTGCCAGCGTCACATCACAGATCTTGTAATGTGTGGTCTTACGTTTTCGTGTTTTCCTAGGAAAGGGTCAGTAGATTTAGGAGAGGGTTTGACAACTCTTGAATTCACCTGGACATAATTTTTAATATGCTTTAGTAACTCATCCTCATTAGCCTTTCCAAGTCCTCCCAGCCCTGCTGTAGCTGCCTCTGTATTCCACTGCTGAATTTCCACAGTACTGGATTTCCAGACTCCTCAACTCCCTGGGTGTTATCACACCAGTGTCGAGCTCAGGCTCCAGAGCTTTCTACATTTCTAGCTGGCTGCTAACCATCTCCCTGCCACCTTGTATGTCTCTGACCTCCTACGATCCCCTACAAGCCATGCTCCACTTCTTCAGTGCTGAGACTCGCACTGAGCCCTTGCAGCTCTCTCCCACTGCAGCACCCCAGTCTGACCCTGGGTAGCTCCTCATGTCAACTGTCTCACTGTGACTCCATGAAAAAACTGAGTATTTATGTTCCACATATTTAATTGCTGACTAATTGTCTATGAAATTTAGTTATAAATATTTTTAAAGCAACTATTTTTCATATCACATATGAACACTATTGTACTCACTTAATGCTAGAAGAAGGAGGTAGGAATACATGATCTGCATGAAGGAGTACACAATATAAAGTGACATTGACTTTATACTGGCAATGGGAGAGATAGCAAAGGTGACATCTGACTGGCTTGACAGATAAAGCTGGAAAAGGGAACAACCCTTCTGAGCACACAGGGCCTCAGTACATATTGAGCTTAACTTGATGAGGTTAATCCGCCAAACCCTCTGAAAGAAAAGGTCGAGGGAGGGGGGGAGGACAGGGAAACTGAGTAGAGAGATAACTGTGAATGTGTTTCTGTGCTGTTTATGTATGTGGACTATTTATGGAGCTACATGAAAGATTGCTGAATGTAAATATCTCCTCCAACAGAATCTATTAAAACAATTTTATTTTGAATTCTAGCTCTTAGAAAAATGGTTGGAGTGTTGCCTTTCCAAACGGACATTCAGCCTTCAGACAGGCCAGTTCTCCAGAAGTGCTGGAGCCTTGGGGTTCACCATCACTGCACTGCACCGGGAGCTGCGGGTGGGCTGGAGGCAAACCAGCCTCCCAGTGAAACCAGCCAGACAGCTTTATATCATCTAGTGCACTTACTGCAGAGTAGGTGCTAAACGCTGTTATCCCAAAATCCCTAGTAAATCACAATGTTTTTCAGATAAGTGTATATAGCCAGTCTACTGAGTGAGCCTGGTCCAAAACCAGCTGGGGTCAACACAAAGATACCCTTCTGACCACAGCTCAATTAAATTGCATCTATTTTTCAAGTTGAATCAGGAAAGCAAAAAATGACCACCCCCCTTTTATTTTCTCTTCCTCCTGAGGATCAGAAGGGTGAAAATCACCCGTTTCAGTGTGCCTAGGTTCAGGAGAGAAGTGTAAGTGCTGTTATGCCCAGCCAGGACTCAACACATTGCAAACACATTTCACCTACACACATGTAAATAAATAATCAATGTACACATTTTCCTTCTTCAAATGTATATTAATGAACCAGAAAGACATGATGAAATGGAAATCAAAAATATGTTTCACCTTTACCCCTCTGATGATGTGTACTTTAACAATTTTTTATTTTCCAATAAAAAGCTGACTGATAAAATGTATGGATGCAATTTCAGATGGTTTTCTCTTTTTAAATTATACCACCTTGACTATACCTAGGTGCTAATAATCCAGTTGCCTACATTTCCCTCTGATATTAACACTACAGCCCTGGTGGCACAGTGTAAGGGAAGTTGGCTTGACAGGAGAAGACTGAAAAAAACAAAAGATTTTTGGATTAAAAAGCTCTGCAAATTACTATGGCAGAAGGAGGCTCAGATAACTCAGGAAACATCAATAAAGCACCTTTAAAGACAGGGGAAGTGTCTGGAATTGCTGTTAATGATGAGCCCCACTCTGCCTACGAGCCTCAGACATGCCTGCTCTCAGCATCCCTCTCCAGCACACTGTATTTCTCCAAGAGTCCTCTGTGAAGTGGAGGAACTAGTTGGATTTGGGTCTTATCTGTATTGCAGCCATGCCTAGAGGGCCAAGAGGTCTGGCAGAGGCCCTGTGCCAGGGAAGAGGTCTCCTGGCCTGAGCTCTCAAGAGGTTAATGAGATGGAGGAGAAAGATGCCAAACAAAGAGGAATCAGTAAGTGAAAAATGACTTTCCTGCTTGATGCTTCCTGGCATAACCGTTCAGCATTTTCGTATTTCAGCTGTTTCTCAAGCCTTTAATAAATGACGTTTTAGTGAACTGAAAGTCTTGTCTTTTCAGAGAGGTGCTCCTCTCTTTTCTATTTTGTTTTATTTCTACTGGGCTTTTAGCTAAGTTACAATTTAGGTAAAATGGATAAAATACACATCTTTTAAGAGCCAAATTTCTTCCTCTTCAGATTCCTCTCTCTCCCTAGAGCTGTCTGTGCCTGCCGTATAAATGTGCACATCTCTATCTTACTGATCAAGACCATCACTTCTTATAACAGAGAAGGACATTCTTAGCTGTAATCAATTTTACTCAATATCATGCAAAAACATGGATGCTGTTTCACTGTTACTCCAGAAAATAGTAAGCAGTAATGCATTTCTAGTGGAGACTAACCATTACTCAAAACGAAGTAAACCAACACAGCTCCAAAGTGCTGCTGCAGCAGCAGAGAAACTAGCACTCCTGGACCTAAAAGCAGGTTCATCTACTGCCAAAGCCAAGAGACAGCCCTTCTTCCTTGCAAACAATAACAAGCACAAACCTCTTTGAGTGGTCCAGCCACTGGTGAAGGTCCAAGTCCTGACATGATGGGAGAAGCAGGCTTTCTTGTGGATATAGGAGATACCATGGGATGCTCCTGGCCATCTGCAACATTGTGCTTGGTGATGTGACCATGCTTATGTTCTACATCAGGCTTCCTGCTTTGCAATGGGTTTTGATACTCAGCAAACGGTCAGACCAGATGTTTGTACTGACCGTCAACAAATGGCAATTAAGGGGATCACTAACCCCTGGGAACAGCTCCTGCTTGTTACCCCAGGGCAAAGGGCTGGGAAACATATGTCACTAGTTTCCACGTGTGGGACATCGCTATGCCTGACAGTTTGCAGTACAAAGTTTGCCTCCACACTTCAAGACTTCTTGGAAGCTCTGGTAGACACACCACGAAGCTGAGACAGGTAAGTTTCACATCACCTGAAGACTTACTTATTGCTTGTGATTTATAACTTATCTGGATCCCCAGATAGGAGGCACAGCACAGCGAAGTATGAGATAAGCTTCTCCAGCCCATCTACTCCTCTGCTTCAATCATTGCTCGGTTTTATCATCTGGAGTTAGAGGACAGATAACTTTGTGACCTTTACAGCCTTGTCTTATTAGCTAAGGTTGCCAATCATGATGAATACACTAACCAGAGTGCTAAGTCATACAAATAAAATAAATCAACTTCTAATTATAAATTGTGACTGTTCGATTTGTAAGTGATAGAGAAATGTCCTACTGAAAATAATGACAGGAAGAGTACAAATTCCCTGGGAAGTCCCGTTTTGGGCAACAAAAAGAGACTACTTCCCAGTGTCATCTTATCTCACAGAGCACTAAAATACCTTTCTATTTACAGCACCTCTCTAGTAAGTTGATCATTAATGTCCAGCATAAAGACATGCTGGCAGCATTTCATGAAATTAACCTTTCTATTAATCTCAGCTCTCTTTTTATTCTCAGACCATTAAGAGTGATTTTGCAACAACATTGATAACACTAATATGCTTATTATTTGGAAAGTGGGAGTACAATTTCTCAAACCTGTTGAGATAAATTGCAGGATAAATGCTATAATAGAGACTTCTTTTAAGTTTGAAATACATTTTCATAAAAATCCTGTTGTTATTTTATTAGTACCTAAGTACTACTTACTCAGTACTTAATTATGAACGAAGGAGGTCAGAACTTCAGAACATCACTTAGTCCCATCAATATGCAAAGTGTTGCAATGGTCCTAGCGTGTCTTTCAACGGACTTTGAAAATATGTCACAGGGACCAGTCGATATTCTGGAATGAGAATAGAAATGCTGGGGGCAGCGAACAGGAGAGAAAAAAGAAAATAAAAAATAATAAGGTTATCTAAAGCAATTGTTGTTGAGAAGCGTCTCTCAAATTATGACAGAACCTTCTCCTACAAGGACAGCAATATATTTTACACCACATATACTTATTTATAAACAAAAGAAGTTAGCTTTTCTGGCTTCATCTGTCTTATGAGACCACAGAGTTATATACAAGAGAAATATTTTGCTATGGCCTTATTTATAAAGTATTATTTTTCCCTCCAGGATTTTCTCTTCAAATTACCAAAGCTATCCCTGCCTTAAAATATTTATTCAGAATCTAATATTTACCATGAAATTTATTAATGTTAATATCAAGTGGCATTTGAATATGGGAAAGTTGAAGGTATGATTTTGCTAGTGATTAACATGATGTTTCCTAGAAATCCATGTACTTTAATATTCAGGATACCAAAGCAGAAAAATACTGGTAATGAAGTTCTTGAGACTTATGTGGAAAAAAGTAAAAAAGCCTCAGTAAATATACAAAAAAGTACACTTGAGCGAGATGTAGACCTGTGGTTTATTTTTCATCAGTACAGTTCAATCAGTGCTGCAGCTTCCAAGAACCACAAACAGAATTGTGTCTGTGAAAAGCACACAAACACATTGGAAGGGAGAATAGATCACCCCATGTTTCTAAAGTTACTTCCTAACTTTTGCTACCTCCACTGTTCATCATTTTAATTATTTGACAAGGTATTGGTCTTGAAAGCAGTTTATCTCTAGAGGGAAGACACTTGGAAAGTTAGAATACAGCACAGATAAAACACACACATTCCCGGACTACAGAAGCCAACCCTCTTTGTTATTTAAATCCCATTATTAGGAAGACTATCTTTTTGCTGGCCTTGCCAAGTCTACAACGCATTTACCAACTGTGTAGAATTTTGGAAGAGCAATGCGGTGCGCTCGGGACGGACGCACAGGGCGCGGATGGCAATACATCGACTGCGCGCACAGCGCATGGCCTGTCTGTTTGCATCACGCCGCGTGCCGATAGAGCGGGGAGGAAAAAGCAGTAATGGGGGAAGCTGTCAGCCCAGATTACTGCCAGGGTCTTCAGCCTGACGCGATCCCATCTGACATTGCCACGGGCAACCTGCCTCCATTTATAGTCAGCTGCACCATTAAAATTGCTGCTGATAATTTCAGAGTAAAAAGTTTAAATGACTGAGCATTCCACTTGGAAAGGGAAGGCTTTTTGGTACATTGTTAATAATGCAACAATTTAGACACTTTATTGTCTTAAGAGATATATTTGTTTGAAGAGCACAGGGAGGGAGCTTTCTGTGCCTCCCTTTTAAAGTGACATGTTTGTCTTAGAAAGATGGAGACCCACTGCCCTTCCCAAATGAAATCCTAATCATGACTCTTCACAGAGGAAGAAAAAGATGGAGGTGATGCTAGGAGGTTCAATTTGCAAACGGCTGTGCTTTATTAACTGCAAACTGCTGTGCAATTACACCTCAAAACATTAGGAGGTGTTTTCAGTGAAGTAGTTCAAATTACCTAAAGCATATCAAATTCATAAATGCAAAATGACTGTTTACAAAGTTGGCAAAACAATCGTGAACTTGCCGAAAAAAGAAAAATAAACGAACTTTGGACAACTTTTGAGAAAGAAAAAACATGCAAAATCCTAGGGACAAGTCTTGATATTTCATAAATTACTCAAAGGTTGTTTTTCCTGACTGCTGTTCTTGCAGCACAGCACCAATATGTTTGGTTACAAACCCAATTGCATCAGTAAGACTGTAGTTCATAAAAAAAAATTAGAGAGAGAATCAATTATTTCTCCTGCACTGTAGTCATGGATGATCTACCTAGGGGAAAATGCAGCTCTTTATAATGTAAGAGCGTAAGACATGGCATATATAATTGCGATGAATACAAACAGACAGGAGAATTGCTTTCTCTGGCAAATACTACATTTAGCTTAACTAGGAAATGTGCTGCTCAGTAGGAAGCCTCATTAAGAACCTTATAAATTTCTGATGGTCATAGTTTAAAAGTAACTTTTACAGCATTTTAAAAATTTCTTCTGCATCACCCTTCTATTAACTTGTATCAATCTCTCAACATGTTTTTTACTTTTCACAAAATATCTTAACAATTATAGGGAAAAAGGGCAATTTGGGGAATTGAAAGATATTCCTCTATGACTAACACAGAAGATATTTTTCTGTTTCATTTTGCTTTGTTTTTTTAGGAAAAAATGTTTAAATTTAAGTCAGAAAAACATTCATTAGGAAAGGTGCAAGTACAAAACCTAAGGACTTAAATGAAAGCCTCACCATAGCAAGAACTTAGCAGTAGCTGCACACAACCACCACAGCAAATGCACATTCCAACTATTGAAACAATAATGAGCAGGTTTTTAAAGAGCTGGTGCTATGTCTATTCAATTTAATTATATGCTTCTGTCTATTCCTCATTCTATACAGTTAACCAGCTAATTTCTTCCCATTTTTCACATCAGGCCCTTAAAGCATTCTTACATAGCCTAAATCGCTAAATCTTAGAGCAAATATTCACTGATCAATTGACTCAAACACATCACGCTTCTTTTTCTTTCTTGTCAAATCATTAATACCTTGTAACCTCCAAGAGAGTGTCATTGAGAGTGTCAACCATTGAGAGCGGTCAATGTTGAAGAATGCTGTAAGAGCTATATGTGGTGTGTATTCTCCAAGTGCGAAGAAGCCAATATAGATGATATAAAGAAATGTAGAGTGCTTATTCTTACTAAAAAGTGTTTAATTTCAGAGGTAAATAACATTCTCATGTAGTCATAGATCCTGGCAGCTGGGTCAAGACCAAGGTCTCATGATATCATGAGGAAGATCTCATACCTCTAGTGAAAGGAAGGAAAGATGGAAAATGAGAGAGACTGCATGGTGTCCGTGAGGGGATAAGCTGAGAGGGAGAGGCAGAAGCTGGAGAACAACTTAGTCCGATGCCTGGGAAAACACTGCAGTTCATCCTTTGCTGCCTAAAACTTTAGCTTTCATATCTGCAGTGCACGGATTCTAGAAAAAGATTCATTAATGTGTACCTTATAATTGTTTTTATTAACTTTATGAGTTTGCTTCCAGCAGAAGATATGCAATTTTAAAGTACAGATCATTGTAAACATAAGTGTGTATTCTTTCACCAGCAGTTAACAACAGAAAAGCTTTGTTATCCACCTAATAGTAAGCTGCGACAGACTTATTACAAATGTAAATATCTATTTCTGTTATCTGTGTTGGCATATGACTTGACATATGCATTTGGTAAAATGTTGTCTTCTCCCCATGCTTCTGGAAGCCACTTCCATCCCATCTGCTTTGTTCCCAAATACTTAAATCTGCTTTTTCTTCAGCATCAACAACTCAAAATAAATAACATATATCCTTTGTTTGTTGATATGGCTGTCAGCCATTTACTACTTCTTACTCCATCTGTCTCCTCCCAGCTGTTCAATCCCAGTGCTTCTTTCCAACCTGGGCAATCCTCAATGGTACTAACAGTATGAATTATTAACATGGAGCCCTTTTCTAAGATGTACTAACAAAGTCTTCAGGGGGAGAAGTACTACCCATGATTGGCAAAGATCATGTTAGGAAATTAGAGAAGCAAGCTGGACATGTATAGGTTCATGGGACTGGACAGGACACATCCAAAATTGGTGATACATTTAATTGGGGTGGCATGGACAAAAAAAATTACTACCATTTTTGAAAAGCTGTGGCAAATCATCTTCAATAAAAGGCAGATGGAATTATAGGTGGGTCAGTCTAACATCATTTGCTTGAGGAAATTGTAGAGCAAGTCCTCACAGAAGCCACTGCCAAGAATATGAAAGACAAGACAATGAGGAGAACCAGTATGGATTTACTGGTAGGAAACCGTTTTTGACCAATTTGTCTAACTGCTGTGAAATGAATGGCTCTGTAGATGCGATCAGTGCTTGTAACTGTCTTTCTTGTTATCAAGGCTTTGAGCATCCTTGTCTAGTGGAGGGTGTCCCTGCCCATGGCAGGGGGGTTGGAACTAGATGATCTTTAAGGTCCCTTCCAACCCAAACAGTTCTATGATCCTAAGGCTTTCGACAAGATCTCTCAAAGTTACCCAGTAGTCAGATGGAGAGAAGCAGACTGGATGGACAGACTACAAGTGGGTTGAAAGCCAGTGGGACCATTGGGCTCAAGCTATAGTGCTCATTGGTTAAAATCTAACTTTTTATTGTTCAGAAGTAGAGTTTCTCAGAGCATGGTACCAGGCATGATGTTGCTGGATGTCCTCATCTAAGACTTAGATGCTGAGGTGGAAGTCACTCAGCACTTTGCAGGTGCACTGAGTTGGGTTGGGAGCAGCTGGTGCACAGGACGGCTGTGCTGCCATTCATAGGGACCCCAAACACTGCAGGAATGGAACAACTCCATGCACCTGTAGAGGCCTTGGAGGCTGGTGCTGGCAGCAAGCTCAGCAGGGACCAGAAGAGCCATCTCTTCCAGATTTCTCATTTTTGTACAGCCATCAACCTTTTCACATCACAACAGTAGGTTTATCCTGAAGTTTCTTTAAGAAAAAAAAAGTACATTAAAAGGAGCAGATGGTTTGAGTGGGGTTGTAAATAAGTGTATTAGCTAAAAGCAAAGAGTCTATTTGGGATAATGAAAAGAGCTCTGAACAGTCACATAAAGATGAAGTTTACTGTGTTAATAAGGTATCATCTAGGGGAAAAAAAAGATCAAAACACCTGTTAGATTTTAAACACAAGTCTTTTGGGAATAACACAGTCAAATGCCACTAAAAATGATCTGCATTTTCAACTTACAATGGGAAAAGAGAATTCCGAGAGCACATAAAAAGTTAAGCAGTTTTAGGATTTTATAGACACACATGCATGTAGGTGAGGGGTGGTGGGACAGACATACAGCTTCTGTATGGCCAAAGTTTCTCGCCTGTGATCCACAAAACATCAGAAAAGGCTATATGACACAATTGTAAAAAGAAATAAAACCAGATATATGTCTCTTTCCACATACAAACATGCTATAGAATTAAATGTGGAAAAATAATCATAAATCCTTAGGTATTTGAAGTTGTTTCATCTGGTTATAAATTAAAAGTATTACAACAATGTTGCTTGAGTTAGTTCATTTTTTACCCCAGATGTTTTTGTGCGCTTGTTAAGACAAATGTAAACCATCAAAGGAATCTGGGCAATTAAACCAGAACATTAAAAGCAGTTTAAATTTTTTTATTGCTTTGCCTTCTACTCAGAAAGATAAGAAATAAATGTGTACCCTAGAGATCTTCCTGAAGAGGAATGGGAATGTAGTCGACAGAAAACAGAGTTTCTAGTAAGAAAAAGCTGAAATCTGACCATCACTGCAGCTAGTGAAGGCTCAACTGATGCTTAAAAGGCAGTAGAAATTACATGAAACTACCAAGAGAACTTGTGAAACATCTTCAGAGACAGATCCTGGATACCAACAACAGACAGGGAAGAGAGCATGTTAATTTTAACAGGAATCAAGCATCCAAAGGTCTTGACAGCTTTGGAAATTTAGTATTTCCAAATTTGTATTAGTCCATTTTTGAACACTAGAAACCCCTCATTTGGTATTTCTATACAATTGGGACCAAAAAGAGTGTGCCCAGGAGTCACTGGCCACTGAGCAATAAAAAAATACTGACGTGGAGTTTCAGGAACAAAATAGTGTTCTGCATGAATGAGGGCAAACTGGAAGTATCAAGCCATCATCAATTCTGCAATAGAAAACTCACATTTCCCTCACTTGTTATATAGCTCTGAAATTTTGACAAAAAGACCTGAAAGGAGCTGAACAAAATCCAAGTTAATGATTAAAGTGACTGACTTGATATCATTTACTCAAGGCCAAATTTTGCATGCATTATGCTTCTTAGTTAAATAATACATTTGCATGTATCCATTTTTGATATTTCTCCTTCCAGAAGAGTTGAAAATTAATAACTCCAGACAAACTCACTTCAAGCGTTACAAGCTTCAGTGCTAGAAAATGACTGAGAGCAGGAAACTTCTACCTCTGACAGGTGGCTACTACATGGATACTACTGTCCTTAGCTCTGAAAGTAATAATATTCCAGAGCAAGTGCCTACAATGCAGTGGGGGGGTGGGGGGGGAGAAATAGAGAAGTAATTTTTTTTTTTAGTGGCCAAATTAAAATAAGAAAATACCAGTCTCAGCACTGATAATTCTCTTTTTGACAAAATGGGACAAGCCAGATTTCTGAATTACTTTTGAAATCCAAATTCTATTTTTGTTCCAAATTCTATTTTTGTGGAAGCTCCTAGAAAAAGTCAACCTAAATTAAAACAATTTTTAATCCCCTTACCGGAACTGATGTATTTTGTGAAAGACAGGATTCTGTTAGCACTGGATAATTAAGAGCACATTATTTAAGGTGCCCTAGCCTACTCTGCACATCTTCCAGCTATCATTCTGGAAGTGCATGCGTATCCCACAGCCCTGAGTGGATCTTTCTAATGCCACTAGAGATGCTATGTGAGGGCAAATAAATCCAGACCTTAATGTTTCAGGAGGGGGGAGGGTTTATTCTATTTCGTAAGCCTAGGCAATAATTATTAATGCTTACACTGTTCTAGATAACCAGATGAATAGTTTTATATTGGACTATTATCAATCACTAATCTTCATCGTTTCAGGGAAAATCCCTGAGCTTTGGACATTACTGCTTATATAATCTCTTTAAATATTTATACAGAAATAAATAGGTTTTACATATCCCTACAGTGTCAATCTAAATATAAGTTTGATTGACATAAATACTTAAGCAAATTATACTGACTTGAGCCAAAAACTACAATTGCTCAGTTTTATTTGCTAATCACCACCCCATATTTATTGAAGTGGCTAGAAAGGTTGTGTCACTTGATCTCTTGCCTTTATAAAAATTATTTTGAAACACTGTCTTTGACTTCCTCAGTTATTTTTATTGCATATCACCAGGCTGGCCCCTTTTTCACAGAATGACAAATCATAATTATTGGGTTTTTTTACTAAGGGCAAAACAATAAACCTGGTGGCAGTAAATGCCTGGAGCCTTCCCCACTGCGGGGGGTGGGGGTGCCCATGGCCAGCTCTGCAATGCAGAGTCCTAACAATTGGCCATCCTTGGGGTCTTTGAGAACGGGCTGGTGAAGGTTGAGGTCTTCCCCACCTCAGAGTGCTCTGCCAGGCCCTCTCTTTTGTCTCAGGCAAGTTTTTGATCTGAGGCTCTTGCCCCCAGGGCCCAGCTGCAAAACAGTCTGCAAACAGCATTTCTGCATCAGTTAAGATTGTTTGTATCAACAAACACTAGCCAGTGTCAGTATGGAATCACTTAACAGGGTCCAAGGTTTCTTTTCTCTTAAGAATTATTTAATTCTTCACATCTAAGAAAAAAAAATCATTCCCTTTCATAACACCACCAGTTTCACCCACCTGTACATAATCTGAAGGAAAGAAAAAGAACTAATGTCTAACAGCACAGCATCCTTCACATTCATTTATGACCCAGGTATGCATTAAAAAGTTCTGCTGTCTCTCACCATTTACTGTAGGAGAAAAATATTTCAGCAGCATAGCAATAGATAATGAACATATCTGACTTGTTTTCTCCAGAGTAAAATAACTTCACCTCTGAGTCAGGGTTGATCTGTTTGAGTTTACTGATTTTAAGGCACTTTGAGCACCTGGGCTTTGTCATGGTGTATATAAATAGTAAATGGAAGAATCCATTGATCTGGACTCTAAAGAACCTAATGGAAAAATTGGTAAATAGGGAACACTTCATCAGAAGGACAGTAGTAGGGATATAATTATCACAAATATTAGTCAGACATATCTCCTTGCTCTAGAGATTCCCACAAATTCTATGGAATATTTCATTTTCCAAAGCTGCAAAGGAAAAAGAAGAGAAACGAGATTGTGTTCTTGGCACAGAGCGACCTTTTCAAAAGGAAAAATGTATGTTGTCAAATCCAAGTCATCCACCCTTGCTGAAATTCCACATTTAAGCCAGCTCACAGGATGAATTATGTCTTCTCTTAAAATATGAAACAGAAGTCTGACAGCTGACTGACATCTTAAGTTTCATGGAAAGAGCAGAACACACTCATGGTCTATGGTATCTTCAGCTTACAGCAAAACCATTTTGCTTCGGGACTAAGAGCTGCCCAGAAGAAAAGAAATCTCACAGGTGCATTTTCATGTGAAATAAGTGGAGTGGTTTTGAAATATATGAAAAGTTGTAATGATACATTCAAAACATTTTTGGCAACAAATACTACTGAAATGTAAAGCCTGATGGATACTCTTTTGAAAAAAGACTCTTTTCATCTTTCCATCTATTAGCTTTTTCCATCTATTAGCATCTATGACTCTTTTCATCTTATCCATCTAAAATATCATCGTAATGACAACATACTGTAGAATCTTTAAAGAATGAGAAGTTTTCTCCCATTTAGGCAATCATTTGAGAAAAGCTTAATGAATGGGGAAAAGAAAATAATCTCCTTAAGTTATCCAGAAACCAAATGTGACCGTAAATAAGAAACTTCCTTTGTTTGGCCCAACATCGTGTTTCTAGGTCGCATACTAGAAGCTTCATCCAAGTGACCAGCCCACTGGAAGCTGTGAACTGAGTGCAGGTACTGAAGTGTGGCATCACTTGGAAAGACACGTTCCTGCAGGGCATCAGCCCTTTTTTTCTTCAGTCTTGTGAGCCCTTCTTTCAGCTTAAAAGTGTAGCTTTCTACTCGGCTTTATTACCTTCCCATCACATCACTCATTTCTGCTGGGTTTTGCAATTAAATAAAAAATGTAGTATTTTGGACTTTCCAGGGTGGGAAGAGAGAAAACTAACAGTTTCCCAGAGATCAATATTTGACCATTTGTTTAAAAAAGTTTTCACATGTAGTATTTTTGAACTTTTCACCAAGTGCTACGGTTCAAAATGTGAGGTTATCAGCAGCCGTGAAAAAGGGAGCAAGTAGCCTTCTCTGGACTTCAGTAGCAGATACAGGCAAGTGTAAAGAGGAAATGGAGTAGAAACCAGCTTGTACACTGCTTCCAGGTAAAGGAGAAAGAGAAGCTTTGCAGAATTAGAGACCACGGCTTTCCTAAGTTGTACTTATAAATCTGTGAGTTGTTCATTAATTCTGAAAGAGAAATTGAAAGGAATGAGGAAGGAGTGTCAAACACTGTGGTTCTGCACTGTGTCATGTGAGATGTACCTGAATCTTTACCTTGTAACAGGAGAGTCTGAGTGCAGATACTGCAGATGGAAAAGCAAGGAACAGCCTGCTTGCCTTTGGTACGGGCTATTGTATGTATTAATTCAGTAAAGTCAGCTTAATGCTATTATACTAAGTGGAAAAAAATAGGAATGGATAGTGGCCTTCCCATTGTTAGCAATATTTCCTAAACTTTAAGCTTAAAATTATAACATCATTTAGCAAAGGTAGCATTTCTGTCTTTCTCCTTATCTGTCTTCTCTGCCAATATTTACAATTTTGACATTTCCCACTGGAGGAGGTGCCTCTCAGAGCCAGTCACAAAATTCCTGCTCTACTTAAATTATATGATTACTGGATGTCAGGTTTTCCTTATCTCAAAGTCTGCCTTTATAGAAAGATACTGTTGGAAACCTTAAAGGCTGCAGAAAGGGATGGTGAAAGACTCTCACAAACCTATCCTATGTCACATCAGCGTTTGTTACCTGCTATGCCCATAGAAATAAAGGAGCAGACTAAACTTCTATCAGCGCGGAGCATCTTGGTGCCTTACCTACAGAATGCGCTTCAGCAAAGGAAACTTGAGGCCAAAGGGAAGGACACTGTAAATGACAAATGTAAAAAAAAAAGATTAAAAAAAAAAAGAAAAAAGGCAAGCACCATCATTAGTTGAAAAAAGGAGAAGGAGGAGGAGAACACTACACTAACAAAATTAAGGTCAAGGACAAAGAGGACAGAGGGTAAGCTTTACTGTCAAACAACCTAATACATTGTTGAAAGGAACTTCCATTCAGGAAAAACAGAGGAAGAAAGAGGTCTGCTTTCATGGCTTAGAAACCTTATCACCACCCCACACCAAGACTGGCACACATACGATGAAGAGAAAATATTTGCACCTACATCCTGTTCTAGTCTTTTTCTAAAAGAACTAATAAGATTAGTAGTATTTTATTTCCTAGAAGCTTATTAAAGTGTTGCAAACTATAACACACAAATTACAAAAGTGGGTTGCTTGTCTTGTGGCTTATAATCACGTACGGAAATGCCTACATATTTTTGCATCCTAGAAAGACATACGTGGGGGTATTTAAATATTCATAAGCCAGACACAGGCACAAAGTCAAACTTGCACGGGACAATTTAATTCTAGGGAACTTGCTCTGATCTTTTTTCTTCAGCACAAAATGAGTTAAAGTGACCTTAACTGGGCTGATATTTATCCCTTTGTGCAGAAGAAACTATCGTAAGGCAAACATGGTTTAATATTTACAAATACTCTGAAGAAGAGAAAAATGACCTTTCTTAATTAAATGTCATGAAATTAAGGGTAATATTGGGGTAGAATAAAGTTAAGAATCACATGTCTCTGGTAGAGTTAAATATTCTACTCTCAATTCTCTGACAACACCGGTGAAAATTCAGGAATTGCTCTTTTGAAATAAATGGAATTATCTTGTTTTATATCAGCAAAAGCTGCACAAAACCAAGTTGTCTGATCCTAGAATTGCTGGGATAAGTACATTTAAAGAATTTATAAAGTTCTGTGGGAAAAAAATTAAAACAAAAAGTATTTTCACAGGCTTGTACTCAGTAGGAGGTGTAGCTCTATATTGACTTTCACTCAGGAATGCTTCATTATCCAAGATTATAAATTCATTTGGCATAATGGAAGGACAGGATAAATTATTCAAAAAAAGATGTAAATAGTTTATATGCCATCAGTAAATTCTCAAGGACAGGGAGATTTGAAATATTTTGAGGCATAAGGTTATTTACCTATCTGATGTGAATTCAGAAACAGATATTCTGATTTTAAGTATGATTAACCTTCTAAAATATACATAGAACAGAACATCAGGGTCTGCTGATTTAATTTTCTTAATCAAAGCTTTAGTATAGGTAAGAGAATACACATTTCTTTGGTTATTTCTCCTGCTGTTAATTTTCAAGGCAAACAGCGATTTCATTTGTTTCAGCCATGCTGGAATATTTTCAGTATTTATACTAGATTTGCTCCTCTAAAATGTGTGGGTTTGTTGCAAATGAGGAAAGATAAAGCATGAAGACACACAGCTCTGAATGCAAAATATAAACTTAAAAAATTCAGAGGATGTTCAGGACATGCAAACGAAGAAAAAAAAAAAATGTTTCACATGAAAACTTTTTTTTTAAATCTTGAAACTGTAATATGGTTAACTATTTCATTCTTCAATTAAGTTCTGTATTAAGGCCACATGTAATGAAAAACTGATGAACGGACTGCTAATTAATTTAATTTAGTAAAGTACTTAAGCACATAGTTAAGAAAAGGGATGAGACCTGTTTCTGTCCTACTTAGAACAAACAGATGCTTGACTACATCTCTGGAGCAGCCCGGACTCATCAGTTAGCCTGTGACAGACGTCCTGGCTTTCACCCACATGGAGCAGACCCACCGGTCCTCTCAACACCTACTTAGTACAGTGTTAAGAACATACATAAATCATAGAATCATAGAA